>NW_005187754.1:139546-140850 GCF_000239375.1 Pundamilia nyererei | reverse complement strand
TGTTACATAGTCTGTCAGATGCTTTAACCACCGCAACCACCAATTCTAACCCTTCAGTCGTACATATTGTGTAGTGTTGTCATGCAACGGGACGTGCATGTATTCAAGGGGGGAGGGTGTAACCCAGAGTAATTTCCTGCACTTATTTCCTGCCATTGAACGCATCACAAATGCATGACTCCAACCACATGACTTTGCTCAGCCAATCGGATGGCATGTAGGTCATAGTAAGCCTGTCCCGGCTTCCTCCCGTCAGATGCGTGGAGGCAAGCCAGGTGACGGAGCTGTTGCAGGTGTGTATTGGCAAACATTTGCTTTTCCCGTTTTAATGCATTTTTTTAACACCAACTAACTTATGCAACTTGGATGCTGATTACTGTGAGCCAGAGCCATAATGTTGTTGTGCACTGAACAGAACGGAATTGGTGAGTTTGAACTTTTAATTGACTGTTTGTATTGCTACCAGCTGACCCTAATCAGCTGCTGCCGGTCCAAACAATTTGATTTTGATTTGACTGATAGTTGTTGAATAACAAATGTTGTGGAGCTACATAGTATGTATGTATGTAGCAGTTGAAATGTTTTCAGTTAAATTCTTATTGGTTAGGAATATTATATTTAACCAATATATTGTTTGTTTATTTATTTATAAATTGTGTACACAGGAACAAGAATAACTTAATGTATTTAGCTTAATTGGCTGACATTTTTGTATTATTCTTGTGATTTCTTATTGGCCTTGTTTATTTAATGCAGGCCAGGTGAACCTTGTTGGGGTATGAAAAAGGATGGCGAGCCAATGAACGGCTAGGAGCAGGACACATTCTGCAATTGACGCTTCCACCGGTTGGGTAGGAAGCTATCAAAGACAACGCTCTGTCCCATTTTCCAAATACACTGATTTCTGCAATCATACACACCATTCCCTTCATTTATGGACAATAGCGCTTGGACATCTCTCATGGACATTCAGATTAAACTCATGGACTTCAGTGTGGATCAGTGGATTTGATATTAACATGTGGTGTTTATGGGGGAACTGTTTTTGAGAACCTGTGTTGCTTGGTATAAGCCAGACAAATCTGTTTAGTTGTCTTTGTGTACCCTCACTGGGTTTTAGATTAATTGGATAGCTGCAGCAGGAGTGATTATTTAAGTTTTTCTTTTTTTGTTATTCTTTTTTGGGGTTTGGTTAAATACATGGTACCTGCAAAACTATTTTTTGTGTTGTGTGTATTTATTAATTACTGCCCATCAGCTCCAGTGGCGTCCCTAAATCTTCTGATTAATAATAACCATAAAAT
>NW_005187754.1:128458-138405 GCF_000239375.1 Pundamilia nyererei | reverse complement strand
CATGCACACACACGCACGCACAGACATGCACGCACGCGCACACGCACTCGTGCGCGCGCACACACACACACACACACAGAGTTTAAATTACAGGCCAACATTTCTTTAAATTAATTGCTGTACACATCTGGTGATATAATCAGACAATAAATAAAGAGTAAAGGAACACCATGGTTTCTTCCTCGTCACTTCTCACACAGATTAAGCCTTTATGTTGCTCCTGAATGTCTGACGTTTATTAAACAGGACGAAACTTTCACATTCGTGTGGGAGCAGTGACTCTTCCCTCACACATTTGCATCTGTGACCACTGTGCAGTGACTGAACTCAGCAATGCTACAAGTGCTTAGCGGGTCTGATGTGAGGTTTTCACTGCATGGACTGACTCGAGCATCGCGTCGTGTCGCCGCTGCTGTGTTCCTCCTGACTGATGCTTCTCACTGACAGGTTTCATTGCAGACTGGTCATACGGTTTTTACAACGCAGATATGTTCCTGCAGCTTCTTTCTTTACTCCGAGAGCAAAATTCATTGTTAGCTCTTCATAATTTACAGTTTGACAGAAATGCTAGTCAATCAGGGATTATCCCGGTTTAAAAATCTGAAAGTGATACAGTTTACAAAACAGAAACAGTTTAGAACAAGTCAAGCATATAACAGGTTATTAAATCACCAAATGCTGTTATTAGTCTTGAATTCTCTTTATCCACCGTACTGGTTTCAGCTGCTTTTACCTGTGATGTGAGTGGAGCTCTGTCTGTAGCAGACATGGCAGCCGTGCAGCTGGAGTGCAGGGAACGGCTACACTTGCCAGCTGTGCCAAACTGCTTCTTTAAAGGAGCAGTTCTCCTAAACGTTGGTTGAGTCTTGGCTGAACTCTCCGCACACACGTTTCTACACAGAGACCCTTTAAAATGATCAGCGCTGAGAAGCCTTTTTTCAAACTGTCGAGCTCTTCCTGTGGCGTTGGTGATGAACACCATGATGCTGTATGTGAACGCAGCCTTAGCTCTCGTGTTAGCAATGGAAGCTGCTCTGCACTTGGAACAACGCAGACTACTTTGCTAGTATGCACGAAGACGCCAGCATTACATTGCAGTGGGAACTCATTTTGCATTGGCAGCATGAGCCAGGATTCCCCAAACGCAGCGGGATGAAGGAGCAGATGTGTGAATACGTCGTTTCTGCTACAGCTGCTGATGGCAGTTGGTACATCAGTTTAATCTTAGACAGGGGCAACATCACAGTCAATCAGTGGAACAGTTTTCAGACCACACACACACTGTGTGTGTCTTAAATGTAGTCAACACCTGAGATACAGAGCATAAGTTCTTGCATGCTGTTTTTATTATTTTTGCTTGTAACAATAAAGGCTTATAAATAAATACAAATAAAAGTGGAAGACGTTTCTGATCGCTGAGAGCGTCTGAACAACAAACTGCTGCTGGACCAGAATTAAGAAGCTACTTTGTGATTGTCGATATTGCAGGTCGTGACGTTGCTGCAGAGACACCGCTGTCCTCAGTGTGCTACATATGGAGACGACAGTGGGGGGATGCATTGTACGGGGGCATCGGGAGGGTGTGACGAAGACTACGAGGTGTGGCGTAAACGTTCTACCTCAGCTGGTGACGTGGCAGCGGCAGGACACGGGACGCCAACTCCATGAAAGCTCCAATAACACTACGCTGTTGTTCTGATCGGGAGCTCCGTGGTTACAAACCCACAGTCTCATGAAACTTTGAGAAACTCCACTGCAGAACAAAAAGTGTTCACATGTGTTTACATAAAGCCATGTTTTTAATGATGTCGTTTATTGTAAAGTTGGAGTAAAACAGTATCTGATGCCTTTCTTTTCCCCATTCAAGGGGAAATCTTTGGACTTACTGTAAATGGAGGTCTACTGTAGGTCAGTCTACTGTAACTAATCTTTTGTCCTGTCCAAATGTAATACTACAAAAACATCGGCGTGTTTAAAACTGATTGTAATTTCACGCTTTGAGCAAAAACATTTACACCTATAGCCAGAATGCTACTGCGTGCTAACGTCACAACTCAATAGATCAAATTCTGAGTTCTCACTAAAATCAATCAAACGTCATTTTTAATAGAGAACCGCCGTCTTATGATCCTGATGCGTTTCCTGAGACTGGGTGGGTGATATTTGAGCGTGCTTAATGTTGAGCGAACACACGCTGCCAAACGTTGTCACCTGGGGCAGAGAGCCGAGGTGCTCTCTGCTGACGGGCGGAAAGTTCCAGTATTTGGAGGAAGGGTGGGGGTGGGGCGGCTGTGCCACTGCAGTCCGAGTGTGTACATCATCAGGTTAAGAGGGTCTGCTCAGGCCATCATTCTTGCAGGAGCGTCTCCCTCCAGTCAAAGCTGTGGTTTGGCCCATGTGTGAGGGGGAGGATGGGAGGGTCCGCTAACTGCCACACCCCCGTGTCCCCCTGCTCCTCGCAGGAGCAAAAGCCCAGGTAAGGGATCTGAGGAGCAAGCAGAGCAAAGGAAACGTGACTCGGAGAGTAGATTAAAGATGACGGGGGCCCGACTTCATAGATATTATGTTACAAGACTTTGTTTTATGTGTACTCACACTAACAGAGCACGTGACGTGAATGTGGGAAATACAAGGATAATAATCTTTGTATCATTTCTTTGTATTTAACAAAAACACACATTACTGTTTCATTAATTATTTATAAAGAATTTTTTTTGATCCTTTTAAGTTTCCACTTTAGTGCAAACGGATTTATTTATTTCCTATTTTTTGACATCATCAGCTGTTTTATACTTCACAGTGTCATCCAGCAGAGCGCAGCACAGTCAGTGTGAGTATGAGAAGCAGTTAATGACCCTCAGTGAACATCAACAGGAACATGAACTGCAGCGTGGACAGATCCTGTACTGTGATGGCACAAAGCTACGGCAGCGTTTAGTTTACCGTTGCTAAAAACACATAAAACTGCCCTTTTGTTCCGTTTAATTGAAAAGAGAAACCAAAGTAAAACCAGAGGGAAACACACGCACTTCACTTTTTGACTTTGCGTTATCTGTTGTCATTTGGGCATTTCCAATCTTCCGCAGCCATGTTTGGTTTGACTGTTTCACATTAACACCCTGGATAAACACTAAAGCCTCAGTGACGTGAGACACATCAACTCATTTCCCCCCAATGAGCCACCCAGAGAACAAACGTTATCTAAAGAGGAAGTTTAGTCTGGTAGGAACCCACAGACATGATGGTAGAAACTGTGCACATGAGAGCTTCCAGTCGCTTCCCTGCTTTTCAAGTCGGGTCAGAGAGCTGAGCATGAGCGAGCTGGGCACTAAAAATAATTTAGAGTAAATGCACATGTTCCTTATTTAAACTGAAACCATGTTAGACAGTAGGGCTCGTGTTGGTTCATCACATGATTTCAGAAATGTCCCGTTCACAATTTGTTATTGTCTGATCCTCCAAAACCCGTCAAAGAAATACAGCTTTGACTGTGTTTCCCTCTATACAGTGAACGCACTCCTGTTTTTGCACAAATGGGCTGGAGGAGAGGAGGCTGGGAAGCCAGACGGAAGCAGTGACGGATGGGCAGAAAGGTGGAATGTAACAAAGACAATAAAACAGATGCACCACATGAAAAGAGGTGTGTGAGCGGACCTTTCGGACGACTTGGATGAAGTCCTTGGCGCTCTGTGGGCTGCGGCCCTGCAGCTGGCGCGTGCAGGCCTCTAAGGAAGAAGCGTGGGCTACAATCAGCACGTTGTTTCCTACGGAGAGTGGAAACCCAGGCGGGATGCACAAAGACATGAACATGCTGATCTTTAAACGTTCCACATCTGCAGCAGCTCTGCTGTGTGTCTCTTACCACTGTTTTTGCAGTCTGACAGGATGTCTTTGGTTACTTGATAGCTCCGACTCATGTAGTTCTCGTAGGACTCGGACACAGTGAGCTTGCTGACTGGGATCAGAGGTCTGCATTGAGAGAAATAATTAGTGAAACATGTTAGGCAGTGGTAAGTGTCTTCTTTGTGCCTTTGAGTGGCCGTGGACTGCAGTTTGGGAGATGGCGTAAGACTCGCTCTGGACCCTTCAGTCCATCAGAACTACAGAGGAGATCTCTGCAGGCCAGGCGGACATACACAGGGTTCCTGCTGGCGTGTTACAAACCCTGCTGCTCCTGCTTCAACCCCCCAAAAGTTGGGACTCAGTGTAAAATCCGTAAAAGCAGAATGCAACGATTAGCAAACCTCTTAATCCTGTACAGTATTTTAATCACAACAGAAGTCAAATGCTTACACTAAGACATTTTCTATTTTATGGAAAATATTAGCTCATTTTATCCCAAAAGACGGCCTTGTAGGTTTACAGCTGTGCCGTACTCCTTCCATTTCTGGATGATGGCTTGAACAGAGCTCCGTGGGATGTTCAAGGCTTGGGAAATCTTTGTGTAGCCTAAGCCTGCTTTAAATGTCTCAGTAACTTTATCCCTGACCTGTCTGCTGTGTTCTTTGGACTTCATGGTGTTGTTGCTGCCAATGTTCTCTCAGACAACCTCTGAGGCCGTCACAGAGCAGCTGTATCTGTACTGACATTAGATTACACACAGGTGCATGTTGCAGGTTCATGTTTGTGGCTGTAATGTGACAAAATGTGGGAAAGTTCAAGGGGCCCAATACTTTTGCAAGCCACTGTATATCATCTACAGAAAGATTCAGAGAATCTGGAGCAGCGGCTGTGCACAAGGCTGAATATCACGAATGCAAACAGTCACGACTCTGTGCACGGGTTCAAGAACACTTCCAGAACACAGCCCGCTGTGCCACACGGGCAGGTTAAAGCTGTGCACACATCATCTCTGGACCCAAGCTCATTCAACATGGACCGACGGAAGATGGAAAACTGCTCTGTGATCAGACAGATCAAACATTTGTAATGTCCTGTGGACTAAAGAGCAGCGGCTGGCTTGTTATCACGTAGTTCAAAAGTCTCCACCTCTGATGGGATGAAGGAGATGGTGGAACGACACAGCAACATGTGCTGCCATCCCGACCGTGTCCTTTCCAGGGAAGAACCGTCCATATTTCTGTGAAACCACACAGAGTTACGACAGTGCGGCTTCACAGTACAAGTGTTGAACTGGCCTGCAGACCACCAGCGGAAACATTGAGAACATGGTAAATGGACTGATTCTTATACAGCGCTTTTCTACTCTCCTGGAGTACCCAAAGCGCTCTATACAACACGCCACATTCACCCAGTCACACCCATTCTCACAAGCACTACCTCTGTACTGAGTGCTTTCTAACTACACTCATACACATTCATACTCGGATGGATGCATCGGAAAGCAACTTGGGGTTAGTATCTTGCCCAAGGATACTTGGCATGCAGACTGGAGGAGCCTGGGATCGAACCTCCAACCTTCCGATCAGTAGGTAACCTGCTCTACCACCTGAGCTACAGACACCCACATCATGAAACAAAGAAGACGACACGACCGAGGAGAGTCGAGCAGCTACGATCCTCTGTGAGACCACAGCTGGACAACCTCGGCCACAGGTCCAGCAGCTGCTCTCCTCACGTCCAAACATTTATGGACTGTTGTTAGAAGAGTTGCTGCCATTAAATAAAATATGAGCTAATATTATTCTTCAAATGGTCCTTTCTCTTTTTTAACATCTGATATATTTTCTGTGCTCTACTGTGAGTGAAATACAGTTCATGGTAAATGGACTGATTCTGATACAGAGCTTCTCTCTCGACTCATACAACACAACTTGGCGTTAGTATATTTGTAGATTAGAGGGATGCAGACTGGCAGGGATCGAACCACCAACCTTCCCATCATCACATGACCAGCATTCATACCATTGCTTTCTGTGTGGATTTATATTTACAGTTGTATAGATACGTCTTAGTTTCTCTCCGTATTAGAGGTGTGAAATATGCAACTCTAACACGGCACAGTTAGCATCCAAAGTCCCCACACAAGCAAAAGCTGCTGCTCGGCAGTCATCACCTGTAAGTTGTGTCAACGCTGAAGTGTGCAACAGCCAGGTCGGTGGGAGGTATCCACGCAGGCATCGAGCTCCCAGACACCCACTTGGTCCATTCGAAAAGCCCCGGCTCCACTCGCACCTTCAGCTTGCTGTCCTGCTGTAAACCTGTTTGCACAAACCAAATGTCGTAGATAAAAAAGAAACGCACTATCTCGATGTGTCGGCGCGACCGCTGGTGCACAGGCCGGACCCGTTTTTACCTTTCAGGATGTTCTGTGCAGTCTGAACACATCGCAGAGCGGGAGAGCAGTACACAAAGTCTATGGCTGTGTTGCTCTCTAACAGGGCTTCACCTGGAGAAGAAAGCAAAGCACACGTGCAAAAACAAAAATGTCAGCCTGCTCATCAGCAGCAGGTGTTTTACACCATTCACATCTGCACCAGTCACGTACCCACAAGCCGGGCCTGGGTGGATCCAAACACAGTAATGGGAGCATCCATGTCATAGTCTCTCTGTCCTCCCCACAGAGGCAGACTGGGAGGCATGTTCAGGTTGGAACGTACGTATCTACCTGCAGAGGCGGGGAGAAAAGTACCGCTGCATGTCCAAACCTCACCGTGAGACGCACAAAGACAGTAATGAAGGTGTGTGGACGTGCTCACCTTTACTATCTGAGCAGAGGGAGAGCCAGTGTTTGCCAAAGACCACATCCATTCTCTCACCGTGGCGGCACACGAAAAGAGTCCGCTTGGGTTGCCGAGAGTGACCCCCGCTGATCCGCAGGACCTGCTGAACATCCGAGTAACAGGGCGCTTGAACATTTGGACAGATAACAGCAACATTTAGTGCGCAGTTCACAGGTTGAGTACCTGCATTGGATGACAGATGAGACTAAGGGACGGCGTGTCCCCGGGACTTGTGCTATCGGGACGGCGGCTGTCCAACAGTCCATCGAACAGGCCTCTGTCTTTACTGCCCTTGTCACTGGCCTCACAGCTGAAGAACGAGTGGGAGCTGTGGTTGGTGGAAAAACACTGTCACTGTAAATCTGGTGCTACGCGAATAAAATGGAATTGAACTGAGCTGAGAGACGTGTGTGATGTGAACCTTTAAATATTCTGATTGTTTCTTTGGATCCTGAGAAGTAAGGTTAACGTTGCCATATGGAAACACAGCGAGGTGGGGCGTGGTCTGCGATGCCGCTGCAGGTGAGATGGATGCACCTGGGCGGCATCTGCAATCATGCTTAAAATCTGTGCTCTGTCTGAGTCAGTGCTGTTGTAGTCGATGTGGATGTCAAGCTGTGAGCTGTAAAGCTGCAGCCGAGTTTGTGAACAGCAACCGTGTGCGGCCAATAAAGTGTGTAAGACGCTGAAAAGCACGAACATGTGGACGGGTCCGCCGTGGTTTTGTTACGCACAAATTCTTTGGTTTGGGCTAGCTGCAGACGCACTGTGCAAAGCCTACAGTCATCAGTGAATGTGCACGCTCATAAATATTCAGCAGCAACGTTCCTCGTGTGCTACACTTACGCATGAAACACCCAGGTGTCAGATTCATCCGCCAGGCTCACATAGTTCTCAGGCAGCAGGCCGGACAGCCCGGTGGCGAGCGAGGTCCCGTACACCCAGCCCTCGCTGGTACTGTTCTGATCCACGGGAGACATAAAGACGAAATCCCCGGGAACCAGCTCCAGCTCATCGTCGTTCTGTGGCACGTAGGGGTACATCACCCTCAGGGTCTGCATCGGCCAATCACAGACAAGCAGAACATACAGACATCACTACTCAATAGCTGTCCTCAGTGTGTGCAGTTCTGGAGCATGCGGGGTTTAGTCTGAATATCAGCTACCTCGTGGTTAGCAAAACGAATGTCCCGGGAGAACAGAACAGCCAGCCAATCACATCCCAGCTTCACTTCAATGCCCTTAGCGAGTTTCTCTAGTGAGGGGAGGTGATCACTGGGGAAGTTGTAGGCTAGAGTTACATGGAGCTGCTTCTTGTGAGGCTCCACGTGGACTTCTGACAGAGACAGAGGGACAGGAGACATGTCACACAGGGACTGCTTTCAGAACAAAGGCGCACTTTGCTTTCAATCTGAAGAAACCTGTGTCTGTTTTTTTCTTTAATGCTAAACAACCAAAATATAACAGAGCATCCGCTCTGATAAGATGTGGGCGCGTCGCCGTACTCGGAGTGACAGAATGAGCGAGGCCTTCAATAAGCTGTTAAGAACGCCGTTCACAACAAGCACAAAGGCAGTCAGCATGCATTACTCTGTGACAACAGTGAAGTGATGCTGACAGACGGTGACACACTGTGAAAGATGGAACAGACTGACAGGAAGACACACGTCTTTAATATCAGAAAGCATTGTGGGTGCAGATATCCCTCACGCTCGTACTTCTTACCTGCCTTCCTGACAGCCTCTGCAGCAAAGTCAGCTGCAAACAGCTTGAGGATATCGGCCACCTGCTCCTCCACGAAAAGACCGATGAAGTTAGAAGATGTGTAGAGCTCCAAAGGCAGCGGGCTGGGAAACCGACCCCGCCACTGCTGTACACTGGCCTGGAGGGCTTCGCACAGAGCTTCTACTTTGTGGTCTGCACACTGTGTAAGCAAGAAGAGATGGTCAGAGTGAGGGCTGGGTGCCATACTGATGCACATCTGTGGAGTCTCTGGAATATAACAATGATGCTGCTCATTAAGAAATATCTGCTGTGAAGAAGATGTAAACATGCAGAACGACAACATACAGTTTTAGAGTGCTACACATTTGTGTAGTTCGCTTTTTTGTAAAGTTCACAAAACTCTCACGTGTGTGGATGTTACGCTATTTCCTCTTGTTTTGAAAGCTTCTTTTGTGGCTTCCTGTGGTTTATTACTTTCCTTTTTTAACTTCCTCCTTTGATGTTTTCCCACCATTGTATTTGCCTTGACTCAGTTCACTTGTCTTATTGTCCCTCCTCCCTATTTCAGATATTCGTATTTACCAGAAATGTCTTCAATCTTAAAGATTTTGTACAAAGATCTCTCTTCTGGCTCTTGGAGGAGGCGGACGCATCTTTCACCCTCTCCTTCCCTTATCTTCCCTGCTGCTGCTTCTATGTCCTTGTCTTGTCTGACTCTAACCCTGAGAGAGTCTCTTTCTCACTCTTGTTCTCTAAAACTAAAGAAGAACTATGGATTTGATCAACTGGTCCCTTAATGCTATTGACACTCTATTCTCGACGAGAAGCCTGGGTTCGGGAGAGCCAGAGTGTCCCAGAAGGACGTTCCCTGCTGGACACACGATGGACGGGTGGCAGAAGTGGGGGGTCGTGTGCCTGGCGAGACTGTCTATCGAGGACATTGAAGACATCTACTTATTCGGACCCATGATAACAGGGCTCTTGCTGTTTGGAGCTGGCTTGGCCCTGGCTTACCGGAAAGTGAAGAAAGAAGTGACTGCTGTTCAAAACCCCACAAGGCTCGCCGCTCTGATGGAAACTGTGGGAAGAGCGGTGAGTGCTCAGACTGTCCTTACTGAACGAAATATGGGAAAGATCTTGGAGAACTCACGGCTCTTCAAAGAGAGATACACCTGGAGACCAGTGATGGACATTAGAACGAGTGTAAAATGGGTGCAGTTCGACCTAAAACCAGTTACCTACATCTATAATGCGGCTATACCCCCACCCCGACGGCGCCAGCTGCTTCAAGGTTGACGCCGAGGAGAACAACAACATTCTTCCAGGAGATACGAGAACGAGAACGAACTGACTCAAGGCCACCTGCGTAGGCTGCAGACTGTTGATCTTAGCCCAACAGGCTAAAGGACACTTTCTCAGGCTGAACTCAGGACACACACCCCGACACGCACACATGCACACTGATACTGATATGCACTCACCACACTCCCTTCCCCGGATCCAACGCCTCCTCCCATGCTTACTTCCCCCATGGAGACAG
>NW_005187754.1:121850-128242 GCF_000239375.1 Pundamilia nyererei | reverse complement strand
ACGCACACATGCACACTGATACTGATATGCACTCACCACACTCCCTTCCCCGGATCCAACGCCTCCTCCCATGCTTACTTCCCCCATGGAGACAGTGTTTTGGAAATGGCAGTCTTCATTACAAAGCTTTCTTCGTTATGAATTGGCATACATGTTTTTATTGAACATTTGAAGAACTAGCAAAAAAACCCCACAAACTCTTGTAGTTCACATAAAGTCAGAGATAGAAAAGACAAGGAGCAGGTGCATCTAGTACAGGTAGAGCTGCTGCACACAGAGCCCAGCAGCCAGCAACAAATTCTGGATCCTTAGCTTTTAGTTAGCAGTTAGCATTAGCAGCACATGCTGCGTCCGATGTGAAAGGACCTTTATGCTGCGCACTGTGTCTCACAGCAATGGTCCCAGGTCAGCCCTGACTTTGTGTTAGACTAATCCTAAAGTAATAATGGTGTTTCTAACCACTGATATAGCACAACTTTATCCTTTCAACAGCTGCTGAAAGTTAGGGGACCTAGCTGCTATCGGATATTTATATAGAGATCCTCCAGCTTCAAACTGTATCACCCTTCAAGGACCTGCAGTTCAAAAAAGCGCCCCTCCGACAGCCAAACCCATCTGTTCTCTGATTGGATTGTTACATTGGCCAATCAGATGAAAGGAAGAAAAATAGGGTCAAAATTCGTACTTGTAACTTGCAGGGGGTTTTTTTTTGGCTAAGTCCACACACAAATCTTTTTTTACACACAAATTCTGTTTACACATACAAATCTTTTTTACAAGTACAAAATATTTATGACCACATTTTGAGCCCATAGCTACAGAGCTAGTAGGTGTTGTTGCAGCAGTCTATCAATTTCTCCGGTGCGGATGATTGGCGCCTGTCTTGTGTCAGTGACGTAAAAGACTGATTTGTGCCGTTCACACTGTCACAACATGATTGGATACGGGTCGCATAGGGTCAAAAAAGTCGGATTTGATGCGCTTTCGCCTGCACTGTGAACGTAGCCCATGACAGCTGGTCGTTAGCAGACACTGCGAGCTCTGATGGCACCATCACATGTATTTTCCTATTAACACTGTTGATGCTGTTTCAGTGATAAGCCAAAGCTTACCTTAAACTATTCAGATAAATAACTTTATGCACAAGGACAAAGAAGAAAATAATCTATCCAGATATCGACGACTACAATTGTTGAATTTCAACCATGAAAGTTAAATCCAGTATAACTCACCATGAAGAACTGGCAGAGAGTAATATGGGGGAAAATGTTGTGGGCTTTGTTCTTGCCACAGGTGATCCGGCTCTGCTGCCAGAAATGGGAAAGCTGGTTCTGAAGGGGCCCGCTGGGTCGCAGGTAGAGGACGTACTCTCTCGGCAGCGGGTCGTCCAAGAACGGGTCGTCCACGTGTGAAAACAGCCTGTGTGTGACATGGAAACGTCTCACATCGTGCTGCTGTGACATGTCGTACATTTACTTTCACATGAAACCTTGAAAGAAGAAACGGGTAAGTGCACATATCTGACAGTGGATTATTTCAGCTGTGCAGCCAGATTAGTGCCGGAGCCCTGCAGCTCACTTCGAAGTGGAACATTTCCTGTTTAGAGACTCTGGGACATAAAATGCTCCCCCTCGTCTGCTTATTGGCTCATCACGCTGCTCTCGCCAGGAGCATGGACAGTGGTATTCGACTGAATGTACTCTTTGGCTTTCAAGAAAACTACTTTTCTTCAGATTATTGGAACAGCCAAATACCCTCATATGAACACTATCCTCCACATCTAGAGCTTAAAAGGCCCAGAACAGTGTTTGTTTTTAGGCCCACAAGGATAACACTGACTGTTAGAACGTGAGCACTGACCACCCTGACAATACTCAGTTTCATTTCCATACAGCGCCAAATCACAACAACAGCCCCCTCAAGGTGCTTTATATTGTAAAGAAAAGACCCTCCAGAGAAAACCACAACAATCATATGACCCCCTGTGAGCAAGCACTTTGGCGACAGTGGGAAGAAAAAAACTCCCTTTTAACAGGGAGAAACCTCCAGGCTCAGGGAGGGGCGGGGCCATCTGCTGCGATCGGTTGAGGTGAAATGACAATCAAATGAAAATGAGAAAAAGCAGAATCGAGTGAGTCGAGGCCGTCTTTGCACACGAATCATTTAGGTGTTAACGTGCACTGCACAAATACTGATGGTGCTGTGTTCCTGACCCCGCCCCTCTACCTCTAAAGATAGATTTTTCTCTATCCATCTTTAAATTTGAAAATCAGCCGTGTTTTTCTGACAGTCGGGTAGAAGAGGGTTAGTCGCCACTATTGTGGTTTGCTGTTCCTGATTATGCTCATCTGTTTATTGGCTCACACAACAGGGATCTTCGATCCAGCGAACGTGGCTCGTGCATCTCTGGGCTTTGTATTCTACAGTGCGCCGTCCTCGGCTTCTTGTTTCTCAGATTATCTCCTGCCATCAACCAGGATGTCTTTTCTCATATGTCCCACGCAGCGGACGCTCGTCCACTTCAGACACGTTCTCAAGTGGAAATGAAAATGCTTCCTGTGTGTGGCAGGACGCACGATGCCCACTGTGAACAATGGCTGAGTGGGCACGATTCTGGTCATCTGCACTTCTATGCAAACTTTCATGATCTGTAAAGAAAGCGTTGCAGTTTTCTTCAGAGGGATTAAGAGAAGATGAGCTCTGTGCAGCAGTAAATGATAAATGCCTGTGACACATCACATCCTGTCAGAGCTGATTGTGACTTATTAAAATCTTATCAGACCATCAGTTTGACGCACACCCAACTGTTTTAATCATGACTGTTTATTCATTGCTCAACTTTTATCCCACGTGAATCAGTTTCACAATATACGAACAAGCTGAGCACACCGTCCCTCCAAACCTACAAAACACAAAGTCAAACACAATAGAAAGACATACAGGAGCATAGCTTTCACTACAGTACTGTGCATTTTAAACTAGGAAGGCACTATCCTTTAAGTGAGAATTTAAACATGTGCAGACATAAATGCAAATCCAGTATATAAGATAAAAACTGAGTACAGTTTAACAGGCTTGAAGGTCAATAAATGGTAAAAGGACTGATTCTTACATAGTAAATGGTAAATGGTAAATGGTCTGTATTTATATAGCGCTTTACTAGTCCCTAAGGACCCCAAAGCGCTTTACACATCCAGTCATCCACCCATTCACGCACACATTCACACATTCATAGTGCGTTATGCAACATGCCATGTCCACACGAACACTTCCTTCTATGCTTTTAGTGCTTTCTAACATGCACACACATTTAAACTCGGAGAGCAGGCTGGTGGGAGCCAGGCGTCGAACCAGCAACCCTGCGATCAGCAGATGACCTGCTCTGTATTTTCTTTAAGTTGTCTTTAGGAATAAGAAGCCCTTTTTCGGATGCTGGCAGCCTTTTTGTTCTGCTCATTGTCAATAATGTTGAAGCACATTTGGACTAATCACTCCATCAGAGCTGTTGCCGCTGGTGATCAGCCCAGTTTAGTCTGTTTGCCTTCAGAAAGACTATGTGGCTGTTTCCCAATCCAGGGTCTGCAGCCTTAAAGGCCGCATTTTAAGGCCGATTACATCACAGCAACGCGACGAAGGCTGTCCCGATTCAAAGGCTGCTCGAAATGCGGCCCTCAAATGCGTCCTTCATTTCCCTGAATTTTAAGGACGTGGCGGTGTAGACTTCGTGGCCCAACATATCCCAGAATGCATAGCGCGGCGGTGGGTGTGGATAATTTTGCCGAAAAAAAAACGGCGGATGAGGGGCGCCCGAAGATTAAACTTTAAGTAAGTACTGAATATTATGTCACTTATTTATGTGCAAATGTTTAATAACGAAGAACATTAAACATTCCTGTTGGCCACATGTCGGCAAAGTCATGTGACATTAGTGACGTTTGTACTAACTTGGTTTTAAAGCCTTTACTTTAAAATATACGCCGTTCAATAGCTGAGCTTAATCAGAGAATGATCAAAGCTCATGTAGGAACAAAGAAATGAACATAAGATTTTCTCCTTCATTTCTGTCAAACACAGCTGTATGACACGTTTCCAGCTGTTAGTATCATGGTTGCTAGGCAACCTGGGCAGCGCAACGGAGGCTAGACCGCCCATTTCACAAGCCTCGCACTTCCGGCCTTAGCGGTCTTTGAGTACGCGGCGCTTGTGGACCGTTAAGGCTGCGTACTTTAAGGCTGCAGACCCTGAATTGGGATACAGCCTGTGACAGCCACTTCCCACTGATGAGTCAGCAGGCGATCAGCTGAAGGGCCAGATGCAGCTCTCAGGTTCATGGTTAATGACACGGCTGCCTGATACTCTTCAGATACTGCGAGAAAATCAGAGAATCAAAGGCAAACTTGGAAAGACCGTCAGAAAGCCGGAGACCAAATTTGAAAAATGACAAACGACTCCTTGGAAGCAAAATGTAAAGAAACGAGGACTAGCTTCAGACTGGCAGAACGACGCATTTGTGCCAGTGCTTCAAATCTAAAGAGTAAGAATATTACAGCTCTTGTACTTCACTCATGAATAGTTCAGTTCAGTTTAGATATATATGCTAGAATACAAAATGCAGTCTGTCATTAATACAACAAACATTTAAAACCAGTCACATGAAATTCAAACCTGACTGAACAAAAATCTATAAAATATTTTTTAATATTGTTGAGCCAACCAGCTACTTAAACAGATGAAGTTACACTCATGTTTGAGGTCAACTTGGACTGAGTTATTTCTGACTGCATACTGTAGTATAGCTGTACGTGTCCCATGTAACAGTGTGAACTGGTTTATTTAAGTACAGAACGCTTTCCAGTTTAAAGTTATTGGTAACAACAAACTGCAGGTAGTGGGTTGTTGTTCAGACACTGATGAAACCAGTGTTGCTGTCAGAGTGAGCTGCTGTGACAAAAACACAGATCTGTGTCTGCATCGTCCTTTTTTCCACAGTGTTTGATTTACACTCAGCTGCAGTTGACCTGCAATTATTTAACACAGTTTTAACACACTTGTCCAGCAGAGGGCGGTATACGATACATTTTACTGCCTGGTGATGTGTCCTGTACACATGATGGAAATGTGCTGTATGTTTAGTTGAACCTACCAGTCACATGCTGCTTGGACACTCCGACCTCCAGTCGACACCAGAGCTTTGAGTCTGTGAAAGAAGAGAGGAAGAAAAATGAAACGTACGCCTTAAAGAAAGTTCACCACAGCACTCAGAGACTGCCACAAAGGGCTTTTTTTGCTCTTTGTTTATCTTTGAGTTAAGGAACAAGATGATCTTGTTCGCATCCTGAGGAACTTTCTGGCTAAACAACAAAACAGAAATCAGCCACACCTATGTGGATGCACACGAGGGCTCGAAAAGAAAAGAGTATGGAAAAGTTGTTGAGCATACCTAACATCGAGGTTTCTACAAACAGTGAAAAAGGAAGTCTTTGGTATTCTTCAGGTTTTACTTGTTACTCAGTATTTTTTTAATCAGTGGTCCAAACAGCAAACTCTATTTTTGTATTTTATAATAATGATGAAGCTTTTTTATGCAAATGGAACAGTAACTGGTTTAAAAATGTTTATTTTCTGCCAGACAAAAATGGTCCCAGTGCTGCACGATCATATTAAACGCTGTTTTCCAGAGACAACCAATAAGAAACAAATCTGGGCTGAGGGGGCGAGGCGGTAGTTACACTCGCAACAGCAGTAGCACACAACAAGAGCAGGAGGGAGAGGGAAAGAAAGAGAGCCGGGTGCAACAAGAGACAACACCGTCACATTGGAAAGGTACAGTAAAGAAAATGAGTGACACCAAGAAAAGAAGCAAAGTCTGGAGCCATTTCAATCTTATGACAAAACAAGGGCAGAGTGTAGAGTCTGCAAAAAAGGATGTCATATAGAGCCGGCTCCACAAACAACATGCACAGGCACCTGAGAACTGTCCACCTATCAGTGCAATGGGAAGATAAAACACAGTCAGCTGAGTGTGATATTAATATTTCTAAATGACAACCTTTCCCTTAATTAAAGATCTGGGCGTTCTTTTTTCCCCTTTTTTCCATATTTTAATTTATATTTAATTGTGTTGTAGTTTGTAATGTTTTGTGTTGTTTCACTTTAAATTTGTTTAAAAGGAAAAAGCTAAAAATTTAAATAGTTAAAAGTTGAAATGTAAATAGTTGTTTTTTTGTATTTTATAATTTATTTATTACATTTTATGTGGAGTGAATAAATAAAAGTATATTTACAGTGGCCCCTAGAGACAAAGCACGTACACACTCCAAAACACAACAGAAGTGCTCCAGGATGCTAGAGGCCGTGTTGAGCTTTTGTTACCTGGTGGCTACACAAGCCAG
>NW_005187754.1:108193-121047 GCF_000239375.1 Pundamilia nyererei | reverse complement strand
AAATTAATTAATTAATTAATTAAAGCAACAAAACAACCTGAAGAGCCGGCTCTCTAAAAAGAGTTGGAAATCCCATCACTACACAGAATCACTTTTCTACTACTTTTGTGAGAATATCACAGAAATGCAGGCCGATGTTTCATCCAAGCATGAAAAAGTGATTTGAAACTTTTGTTTTAAAACATTAAAACAAGGCACGGATGAAAGCTATTCAAACAAATACACGTTGGCATAATTGTTTATGTAGTTACACACAGAGCAGACATGGAGAAACACTTTCATCACCTGCTGTTCATGTTGACGGGTGCTGGACAGGTACCAGGGGGCTGACGCCCTGACGACGGGGGAATGAGACAACGTTGTTCACACCGACTCTGAATCGACACGCAAAGTCAGCCAACACACACAAAATAAAAACTTAGCAAGGCTGAATGTCTTTCTTTAACTGAGACGGGTAACTGTTTATGTCTCTGTCATTATCCTCCCAGGACCTGCGTCCACATATGTGGGCATCACATTCTGGGCTGAACTAAACAAACATGGCTGCAGCTCAGTGGTGACGACCATTTGTTCCTGATGTACTTTTGTATTGGGCACATTTACAAAGAGGGAGCACCTTTTTTCCCTGTCCCATGACCGATAAAATCAGAGTTTATGAACGTTCGAACTGAACATTTTTATAATTCTTTCCGCTCCTGCTGTTGGCTCTAAATGTCAGGGTGTATGCGTGAGTGACTGCATGTTTGTGTCACACCGGGGATGGAGAAAGACCAAATGTGAGTAAAGATGAGACGCCAACACGGATCGCGAGTCAGAGGAAGCGTCAGTTCCTCACCAGCAGCAACATGGAAGATGATACGCAGCGTGTGTAGGATGATATTAGCGTCTTTCACTCAGAGTGTGAACACCACACAGGGCTGACTCCTCTTTACAATAAATTGACACTTAAGAGCTGCTTGTAAAAGTGTTACTCACCCGTTGGAGTGATCATCATGGTTGTGTTTCATGTTTTCTGCTTTGTAATTCAGAGAGGGGGAAGGACAGTAGGCTGCAGTAACGGTCTGCATCCTCAGTTTGTGTGCAGGCCACAGTGAGCAGTGAAGATGAAAGAGCCACTTACACAGAGTGAACCGAAATGTACCCTCTCACACCTCCAGCCCAACCTGGAGCTAAAGCTGCCGAGGAAGCAGAAACGGCAGCGCATCAGATTATTCAAATTACAGTCAGAGAGTGGAATTAGCCACCGCTCGGAGATACGAATCTGAACACGCTAAGGTGGTTTTCATCTCCGGGCATTCAGAAGTTTATTCTGTATGCCACGAGCTATTGTTCCTGTGGGACAGGGGTACTGCATACGGCACGGTCCGAAGGTTTGAAAGCACAAAGCTGGTGAGCAAACTAGCCTCCAAATGAATGCTGAGGCTGCTTTTCACCCTCCACAACAAAACTATTCCTGCCAGCTTAATAAAGCAGTAGTTGCATCAGGATCTTTGCGTCGTCTCCTCACCGCAGATATGAAAGATGATGTTTTTCCTGCCCGGTACAAGCAGACCTTACAGTGTCCACTCAGACTTCTGTTCTAAATAACTTCTCACTTGGTTTGCAGACAGACTGCACATGCAGCCTTTACACAAACAACAAAACACGTCATTTGCCATTATTCACCCATTTTATCGGAAAGGACACATAAAGTGTACACCTTACTAAAATAAGTTTGCTCTTTAAATTGCTGCGTTTGATGACTTTGTTGTGGATTGAGAATTTCTTCCAGTCAAAGCGAAGCAGACTGCACTGAGGTTGAGCTGTTGACCTGATCCGAGCTGTTAAACGTAACCGTACGTATCCCAGAACACAAAGCTTTTCATGACGCCCCACGCACAGAGCAGGACAAAGCAGTACTGTTGTGTAGATGCTCTGTGAAGAGGAAGAGACAAACAGCTTCACCACAGCGAGCTCAAAAAGCTGCAGCTGAGACCACAGCAGAGACGCTGGGCTGTTTGGGTTTGACAAAGCTGCTCGTGTCCCACAGGTAAGACCTGCGTATCACTGCACACATGTGAGACGAGCAGCGGTGGCTGAAGACGCACACACACAGTAAAGTGAGCCAGGGCTGGAGACATTACAGACACTTCACCTGGCTGCATTCAGTCTGAACACAAACTGTGACTACAGCACATCAGGCTTTCACAGCCCTTACAGCGAAAGCAGAAGTGGATTCTGTGAAACACTCGCGGTGCTGACGTGTCCGACTACACCGTCAAGCCGACACTCTGTCATATCTACGACATAATGAACAGATTCAAGCGTACATGCAGTGCACTCATAAATAATGCTCCATGAGGTAAATGCTGCATATCAGCATTAAAGCACTGAAAAATGTGACCTCGGAAACATGGCATCACAACCATCCTATACAGGCTTTATTAGTCAGAACTGGAAACATGAGACAGTTTCCTGCTTCTTTGTTTGTCATGACAAGAAGGCAGCTCAGTAGGAAAAAAGCTTTTGCATCACAACAGCTTTCAAAAAGACACTAAAGCCATAAAACGCAGACGCTGCACTGGACTCAAGGAAACCACAAACAGCCGACGCAGAGCCGGAGCGTAGAAACGTCCAAGAACACAAGAGAAGAGAGCAAATAAGAGCGACACAGAAAAGAAGCAACGTGAAGGTTTAAACACACACAGAAGGCAACCAGGGAGAGTGGAACCGTCACAGTAACAAGACACAGCTGAACTCAATCTAAGCAATGACACACAGGGAAGTTCAACTAACAGACAACAGGAAACACCGGCAAACTTCCCTGAGCTCTGAGGAACACACTCTACAACTCACTGGATGACAGCACAGATCGATGTGTCCTCAGATCACACGGACGTGTTCACCACTGCGAGCTTTTAAACGCGTTACTGGTACAACAGCTCGCACAGGTGGCCTTTGACCTCGATACAATTCAGTTTTGTTTTTCTACATCTCCCAGTACTGTAATGGTCCTAAGAAGCTCCACGCTGTGACAGCATGGTTCCTTCTTTGTTTCCACCTTTTAAAATGATGCTGCTGACTGGTGAATGCTAAAGTTTGCAGCTGAGACCAAAGTACCAAAAACATGCATCAGATGAAACTGCTGCAACTGTTTTCAACACACAAGCCAGAAATGAACGATTATAATAACATCAGTGACATCAGTCGCTTCTGAGAAAAAGCCTCTTTGTTTATTCTAGTTCGAACGAACGAGCCTCAAAAGAATCAGGAAGGAGAGAACGACAACACCAGCTAAATATAATAAACTATCTAATCTATGGTCACATCATATATAATACGGAATCTCAGATTGGTGCCGGTCGCACTCTTGAGTTTGGATGACGATCAGAGGAAGTTCTCAGATAAAAAAGGCTCCACGGCTTCTTCTTTACATTAAAAAGTGTAAAACATTCATGTGGGCTGCAAGCACAGCTTGTTTCCATGAATGTACAAACATCCAGGAAGTTAGAAGAAGGGCTCAAATAAGACTTCCTCGGTGTGACTCGAGCTACAGTTGAAAGCATTTCTTTGTAAGTAAAACACGAGTTTATTTAGTCAGATGTGTGAAGAAAATGTGAGTGACAGTGACGGCGTCTGCTCTAAGAGCAGGTGAGTAACGGCTGCGTGTTTGTGGCGAGGACGGCCCCTGGTACGTGTGGGGAAAAGCAAACATGGCGTTCCAACATGGAGACCCGTCTCGATCTGCATCAAACCGCTGTGACGTTTAGAAATCACACGAGCAACATAACTACAGTGCTGTGAAGAAGGGTTTGCCCCGTTCTTGTTTATTTTTGCATAACTGTCACACGTTTAGATTTCAGGTGATCAAACACATGTTCATGTTTTGATAATGATAATGTGAGTAAATGCAAAATGCAGCTTTTTAAAAAATCCAGTTAATCACAGTTGATTTAGGATTTAACAAAACGCAGGAGAACTCTGTTTGGATACTTCGAACAAATCACACTTCTTCAAGGAGTGCACATCAGACTGGCCAAAGACAGAAACGTAGCTTCAGAAGATGACTTTGTGAATCTGTTGCTGTGACAATCATTTCAACAATTATTTCAAAGAACCAAAACATTTGCAATAACATGAAGCGGCACCTTAAACTCGCCCCCTCATGATCGCGTCACAGAGCTTAGAGCTTCAGAGTCTGGGTGCACATTTTAAGCAGTGAGGTCAGTTTATAAAGTCAGCAGCCACTCGTTACGGAAACTTATGTGGAGAATTCAAACGAAAAGCTGAGGTAAAAATAGTAAATGGCCTGTATTTGTATAGCGCTTTACACATCCAGTCATCCACCCAGTCATCCACCCATTCACACACTGGTGATGGCAGCTACATTGTAGCCACAGCCACCCTGGGGCGCACTGACAGAGGCGAGGCTGCCGGACACTGGCGCCACCGGGCCCTCTGACCACCACCAGTAGGCAACGGGTGAAGTGTCTCGCCCAAGGACAACGACCGAGACCGTCCGAGCCGGGGCTCGAACCGGCAAAAAAAGTGACACAGTTTTATATTTAAAGCCATTCAAAGCTGCAGTATTGATTTCTACATGTGAAAGCTCTCTGAGTTTGAACTAGATCAAAGAAACGTTTTCAAATTTGTTTCATAACTAAAAGAAAATAAAAGTGAAACTGTGTCTGGGTTCCCCTCGACAGCCTCCACTTCCTGTTCCTCGTGCTGCCTCTCAGGGTTTCCAGAGCCGTGGGCTGCCGAGTCACACGCGTCCATTAGAGGCGAGCGAGGATTGGAGGAGGAGCCTGGGTAAACACAGTGTGGAGCCTTTTCTGGGAACGAGCTAATGTCAGATTGCATCATGAAAGAAATCAGAGGCAGTGTGTTCAGAGCAGCGATGCTAGCGCAGCCTGGCGTGAGGTCTGCTGATCAAAGGGGGTGAGATCACTTGGGTCTGCCTCGCTAAAGCCTCAAAGGCCAGCTACTCACCACGCCCGCAGACTTCATGATGATGGCGCAAATCTGCTCACACGCTCTCAGCCCCTCTACGCTCATCATTTTAATGCTGAGCAGCACAAAGGCACAGCCGTCAGCTCCATGTCTGACTGACCCATAAACAGCTCGGCTGCTCGCTTTCATTGCAGTTTTACTTTATTACTGGACTCCAAGTGAGGTCCTGCCAAATAACTGCACTTTAAAGCTATGAACCAGAAATGATAATAGTGGTGAATATCAAATCAAATTTATTCATATCATTCTCATGTTCCAGAGTTTGGGTGCAGCGATCGATAAAGCTCGCCTCCGTTTTTACGTCTCGTTCTGGGAAAGTCAGAAGCAACTTATCTGCAGACCTGAGGGCTCGCCTTGGGTTACTCTTTGTTAAAAGGTCAGAGAGATAAGATGGAGCCAATCCATTCAGAGATGTAAAGACAAACAACAAAATCTTGAAGTCGATTCTACGACGTAACCAGTGTAAACGTGCCAGGATTGGGGAGATATGATCAAATTTGCGAGTGCCTGTCAGGAGTCGGGCCGCCGCATTCTGCAGACACGAGAGTACGGCCTGGTTAATACCAAAACAAAGACTATTGCAGCAGTCCAGCCTAGAAGAGATAAATGCATGCATCACTCTCTCAAAGTCGGCAAATGCCAACATGGTCTTGGTTTTTGCAACGACCCTCAGCTGGAAAAAGCTGGTTTTAATTACAGAATGTATTTGTTTGTCAAATGAGAAGGAGCTGTCGAGAAACACTCGATGTTTGAGTCAACATTAAGCGACGAACAGGGGTCAGAGGGGGCGATTAGTATGGTCTCTGTTTTCTGATCATTTATATGCAGAAAATTTATTGCGAACCAAGATTATTGTCATCAAGACAGTCAAGTAAAACTTTAGAGGAGTCTGCAGAATTGTTTCTAAGGGGAAAATAGATTTGAGAATAATCAACGTAACAGTGGAACGGGAGCATATACAGGGAGAAAAGTATTGGGCCAAGGACTGACCCTTGTGGGACCCCACTGGTGAAGGGGTGGATGTGGAAGAAGAGCCTGACAGAAAAACTCCTATCAGTTAGGTCGGATCTGAACCATTTAAGTGCAGTATCCTTAATGTCCACACAGTTTTCCAATCCTGATAGCAGAATTCCCTGATCCACTGTATCAAATGCTGCACTTACATCTAAAAGCACTAAAATGACGGGATTACCAGAATCGGTAATCAGTAAAAGATCATTAAGAACTTTTATGAGCACCGTTTCAGTGCTGTGTAGCGCTTTAGACCCAGACTGAAAGGATTCCAACATGGCATTAGTGTCCAGAAAGGCAACTTTGAGACATGCACGATGCATCAAACGTATATGAAACAGACAATATGGCAATAAGAAAATAGTTGGAGGGGAGCGAGCGCTGCACTGCAAAGTCAACATCAATCGGTAGATAACGAAATGTTTTCCGCTGTTTTTTAGGAATTACAGCAACTTTAATACAAAATGCCTCAAAACTGCACAGACTCTGTTTTTAATGACTGTCTGCAGTCTGAAACCAGTGAAATCTCCATGCTGAGCTTCCTCTGTTGCTCTGCAATGTCTTTATCACACACGCCCATAGTTGCTGCTTGATTGCGTGGTTGGGTTGAAATCAGGTGACTGCCTTGGAGTATCCCATTTCTTTGCTGTCCAGTTCATTTTGCAGCGCTTGGCTGAATCTGAGCGTGGAGCTCTCTGTTCATCAGCGGTCACATCATTAATAAACAGCCAGACGTGATCAGCATTGCCTCCGCCATCTGACAGGTAATTGGCTATGCTTCAGATCACAAGTCTAATGTGGCCTTTGTGTTGTTGAGTGGAGCCGGTGATGGTAACCCCCATGTTTCCATTCATGAAGGTGTCTCCTGGTTGTAGACTTGCTCTTTAAGAGTGTTTGTGACTTGGATAGACGGTGTTAAGCTATAAGTAATAATAATTTAAGAAATAACTCTTTAATCACACACGTTAGTCATCTTCCACGTTCCTTTGAGTCTTTTGCCGTTGTTGAGCTTGGCCGGTGTTTTCGGGCCCCTCCAAATGTTTTTGCTGCCTCTCTGAGAGCTCGTTTTGTCACTCTGATAAAGTCTTCATCGCTCGTACTGACTCGTAAGCTTTCAGTGAAAAGCTGTAAATATAAATTCAACAGTTTCAGATATTATGTCTGCTTCATTCGTCATATAATAACAATAATGGGGGAAGGGGACAAACTACAGAGATCACCAAAGAAATCTGTAACTGAATGATACTCCAGTATGTTCTTGTTGGGTGGACGTCCATCATAGCAAACCTTAGATTCAATGGTTAGCCAAAACATTTGAAAATTTCACTAGGAAGTCACAGAACTATTAAGAATGCTTGCTATAAGAGAAATATGGGCCCCGTGTATTTCTGGAGCCCTGGCTGTGACCACTTCCTGCATCCCGATGACACACTGACTGCTCCACAGCTGTCCCACCACCACACAGTCCCGAGAAAAGCTCAAACCCCCCCACCTGTGAGCATGCAGCAGAGCGAACAACAGATCGTTGGGGGGAAATGTCCCCATGTGATCATTTTCCCAAACAGTGTTGAAAAAGATAAACATGGCCTGCATGCACACAGAGCAGATTATTTTCAGGCTAAAAACACTTCTTCAGCTCTACAAATGTTTGATATTGTAAATAACACATCGAGGCTCAGTCTGGCAGCTTAAAGGCATTTGTTAGGAGGAAAAACCCTCGCTCATTCACACCCACAGAGATGTGAAAGCAAGTTTTCCAACTGCAAAGAGATCCTCTGTTAACAGCTCACAGAGACAGGAAGAGAAACAGACAGGCAGAGAGCAACACGCCCACGCAGCGCTGCGCCGACCTGCAGCTCGTGCAGCACGTAAGGCTTCGCTGAACACAGCATGCCCCAAACAGGTGAATGTAATTAATAGCAAGTTAAACAGAAAGACTGATGACATCACAACGATAATAATTCGTGCGACGCAAAAAGCTTGAGACTAAAAGCCAAAGGAAGTGGGTTCTGGTTTGTCAGGCTGATGGAAAAAAGACCCTTTTGTAATAAATATGTGGTCAATAGTGTGATTGTTTGCAACAGTACAAACACACACACACCTGCAGATTCCTATTAACTAGCTGGTTTACGTGCACTCGCTTCAGATTCTTGTTTTTTGCCTGATTCGTCTTCAACTCTGAGCTTGTTGCATCAGGTGATTTGAGACGCCGAGCTAAACTTAACCTAATAATCTCTGTGAAATGGAGTGTGTGTTATAGTGTGTGTCACTGAAACACCATCTATGCCACTTCTAAAGAAAAGGAACATTAGCACAGCTTCAGTCGTGGTTAACTCTGAAAAATAAATAAAATACAATCGGCTGTAGAAAAGGCAGCCTCTAATTTATCAAGCAAGAAAAAAATGTCTCCAGCTTTCTTCTGTTTCATATTCAATGAATTTTATAGAACAAGTTGTAAGTTAAACTTCTTTATAAATACAAATAAAAAGCTTTAAGATTTCCATTTTTTATGTGCAGCTTCTTGCTTTGCAAACACCCAGAGTAATATCACATATGAAAGCGCACGTTTATATATCAGAGTGACTAAAAGTGACTATTTATGTGGACAAATATAACTGCAGCGTTTCAGGTTAGCTTTATTGTTGTTTGCTAAATCAAAACTGTCTCCCTTTAATTTTCACAAACAGATAATAATAAAAATAATGATGATAAGTATAAGAACACTGGCTTTTGAAATCACATGTATGAATCTGGTTCTAATGTAAAGAATCAAAATAGAAATGTCAGTGAGGTATTTTCAGCTTTGAAGTTTCTCTTGTTCTGTTTGAACTGCACTTTTACTGATGCGCCTAAAAAGGCCACTATGTTTGACATGTTTGACATTTTACTAGCATAAATAATTCATCCACTAATGTACGAGACATTTGTTCCATCGATTATTCAGGCAGACAGACAACCTGCAGCTCTACTGCCATCACGGAGCACCATGAGTCAGTGTTCAGTGGGAGGAATCCCCCCGACTGCACAGACTCGCCGTAATGCTCTGTGTCAACTACGGCCTTAAAAACAAAACAGCTTAGAAAACGTGTGTGTGAAATATGTGAGTTTATGCTGGAGACCAAAATGTGAATAAATCCATCAGACCAAGCTAGCTCCTGTTATCATAGGACACTTAAATGTGCAGCTAACAGTCGACCTGTGTGTGAATGATTAGTATGGATTTAAACGCGTTTCCATGGATCAGTGTAATCCCAAGTCTCTGGACGATGGAAATAATAAAAATGCTTCTTTGTGACTGAACCACTTTCAACAATATTGAGCAGCAGGATGTTCCTGACTCTACACACGTCTGCTGGTATTAATATTTCCATACCACACTGGAAAAAATGTACTGGTGCATATTAATTTGCTATTCATTTTCCCACTTCTGTGCTGACGTGCGCTTGTTTTGCTAAAGGGGGTTTTGTGAATACAGCTTTGGTTAAATGATCCCCACCGTGTTTAATGTGTTTCTGTGAAGGCGTTCATCTGCTTCACAGCGTCTTCACGCCTGATGTAGCGCGTCTTTTCTGACAGCACCGATAAAGACAGCAGAGGCAGCATGTGCACGAGGCGCGCTGCCGCGCACGGCGCAAGTGTCACCAGGCTGCACGCCACTGCAGGTTGAAATTGTGCTCTGAGCCTCGGCAAAGCTTCAGGCAGCCACAGGCACCGTCTTTGTACAGCAGCTGTTAGACGGCACACTCGCTCGCACACTTTAACGTCTACCACTGTACATTTGAAAGTATTGTTGCTTTTATCCTGGACAAACCCAGCAGGCCAGCTGTTGTGGGGGCAGGCAGGAGGACGGCTGTGGGCAAGCAGGAGTCACTGACCTTCAGCCTAACCCGGTGTTTTGGAGGAAAAAAAGAAAAGCAAATAAGAGCTTTAAGAAAAAAGGTAAAAAAAAAAAAGATTTGAATGAACACCAGCTGGGCTGATTCTGTTGATGCCATATAAAACTACAAGTATCCTGATAGCAGAGGGTTAACCCAGTGATAGCTTGGACCTCACACGGTAACTAAATGATCTATTTTTCTGTCTTAGAATGAGAAACTATGAATCACATTTTAGTAATTATAAAACCAAAGACAAAGATGTGTGAGAACAAACCCGTGCAGCAAGGCGGCGTGGCGTTTTAGCTTCACGCTAAACCAGGGCTGATTTTTTAAATCATCTGTGCTGTTCGTCTGCTTTCACTCTTCCCCCATAAAGGTGTCATTTAACAACAACTCCTGTACGCTTTGACACCTGAGTCTGCATCAAAAAAGATGCGGTTTGAACACCATTAAAACGGTTTCTCTGCACAGGCAGAGAGCACCTGTCCCCACAGTGTGGATGCCCCACAGAGACCCTCCTTGTGTTGTCTGACAACTGCTGAGCCTTAATTTGTTTCGCCTGCTTCCACTGACTAATGCAGCTCTGACGCATGTTCCCCTACATGCCAGCGAACGCTATGACAGAGCCGTTCCTCTGCCTTCGTGTTCACAGTGACGCTTTATTGTTTCTCTTCCGTTTTTAGCTGGAAACTTCCAGCCATCGCTGCGAGTTTGATTAAACACATGAACAGGCTTCACTGTAATAATTAAACTCTGTGTTGGTCTCATGCAATTTATCATCCATCCACAACATACATCCACCACAAGTGAGCCCACCCATGTGAAAGGAAACACACATGCATACAGACACACACACACCACCCACTCGCAGCGTGCCTCATTCAGCTGAGCCGTCCTGTCACTGTGGGAAATCCCATGGCTCTGTGTCCTCTGGCTGCATGCATCCTCACACTTCCTGTTTACAAATCTGACAATACACACATTTTCAGAGACCCACATGCAAGCGACCACACACAATTACTGCAGATGCATGACCGTGGCAGCGAGGGGTACATACACATGAGGGGAAACAGATACACGAGGCCGGTCGCCGCAGTGACCGCAAAGGTAAAACCACACGACTGGGTTCCCTTTGCCTATTGTGTTTCTCACACACACACACACACACACACACACACACACACACACACACACACACACACACACACACACACACACACACACACACACAGTAACGCCTTTTGACCTTAAAGCTTGCAGCTGCATTTGACCAGAGCGGTAAGCACTTTGATCTGTCAGATTAAAGCCCCCAGCTCGGGGACCATTTATGTGGCCCTACACTAAACTGATACTAGCATCTTTGAATTTCACCTTAAAGGGTGAAGGATTTACAGCACCACCTTTGAATAAGGCACAGTTTTACAGGGTGGAGGTTTCAGTCATTAAAACTGTAAGCAGACCATGTCCAGGGTCTCTCACCCAGAGCCCCCTCCTCCCCACGCTGAGGCTAAGACCTTGTCTTTGGCCTCACCGTACACTGGAAGGATTCATGCTTATTAATTCACATAATCTCCAGCAGTCCTGGGCTGCAGATATTGCTTTGGCCGTTCTTCTCCTCCAGCTTGGTGCGATTAGCGCTTTACATTCGTGAGCTCATTGGTAGCAGCCTTTTCAGTAAGAGGAATCAGACGAATGGCCCTATCGAAAGCTGATTTTATAATCTGACGAAACAACACATTTTATAGTTTGGTTTGTTTCGTAGAACTAGTGCTGCGTGTCAACATGCAGTTGTAACATGTTCCAGGTGACCTGTGTGCAGCTGTTCATGTCACAAAGCTCTGGTCCTGCTTTTGTTCTACAAACACAAAAAGGCTAAAATGTAAAAGTTGTGAGACTCTCTCCACGACAGCCCGCACCGCGTCCGTCAGCTCGGTTTATGTTGTTTTCTTTCTCCATCTAATGTTTCCCTTCCACATCTCATACAGCTGGAAAAGGTCATTTGAGCATGTTTGTATATGTTAACTTTTCACTAAACTGCGTCCCTGCTTCAAAAACCAGCAGAGTGCGTGTTTAGCACGTCTGTGCAGTGGTGACTTGCTGGTTTTTCCAGGGTAGCGCTGAGCTAAGTGTGCGTTTGTTCTCACAGACTGTGTTGCTATAATGAGCCAGCATTGTGCTGCGTGTAGCGGACGGGGATACAAACTTCCGTCCTCACAACAATAGAACTGAGAATTGTTTTTCTGTGTTACTGTACATTGTTCCAGGGAGTCTCCAGCCACACAAAAGCTCACAAAGTGTTTACTCGAGCACAGTGCAAACCATCAGAAACCATGTGCAGCTTTAAATATGTACTTCTTTATTTTTGCCACAGCTCTGTTTGATTGGCAGCTTTACAGCTACATGAAAACACACTTTCCAGCTGGGACGACGCTCGCACACTACAAACAAATCTTTATGAACAAATGAAACTACGAGTGCATTCAGATTCGTCTGTGCAGGACAGAAATGTTTATCACGTTACATGACGAGACACACACAGGCCATCTAAGCCACACAAGAACATGCAGGAAAATTGTTGCACATGCTTGTATCGTAGCTAGCTAACTACAGGGTTAGCCAGCTACGATACACACTAGGGGTGGGGGAAAAATCGATACTGTGTAGTATCGTGATATTTTGTATCGATACAGGGACAGCAGAAATCGATATTTTGTTACAAAAAAAGGTTTTTGTGCTCTGACTTCAGAGCATGTTGATCCTTTTTCTGAGCAAGAATCCTGACACTGTCCAATGTGTTTAACTTGTTTTTGGCAGCAATGAACATGACAGTTTACTTATTTTAATTTAAGACATGTTTTATTTTAATTTAAGACATGTTTTATTTTAATTAAGTTTAAAACTTTTTTATTTAATGTAAAATTATATTTTGTTTTAATTTACTTTCAAATTCTTCAGTTGCTGAATGGGCTGCAT
>NW_005187754.1:96676-108058 GCF_000239375.1 Pundamilia nyererei | reverse complement strand
AAGTTTACCTTTATGTACAGAATCTGAATATCGCAAAATATTTTAAAAATTGCAATAATATCGTATCACACACACACACACACACAGGTTAGGGCTACAGTTTGTAACAGCTAACAGAAGATAAAACAGGATGAAATCATTTCTGGTTTTTGACATCATGATTAATTTGAATAACTACTTTATGTGTTTATCAGTAAAAGTGGAGATATTCTCAACAACAACCCTGTGAGTGAAACTAAACCAGTAGCAGAGGTGGGTAGTAACGAGTTACATTTACTCCATTACATTTACTTGAGGAAGTTTTTGCAAAAAATGTACTTTTAAAGTACCTTTTTTGCACGATACTCGTTACTTTTACTTGAGTACATTTATAAAGAAGAAACGGTACTTTTACTCCGCTACATTTGCAAAATTCGACTCGTTACTTTAAAAAATTATTAATTTAACACATTAGATAACATGCCGCCAGTGGAGTTTTCTGTAACGTTTTTACCAATCAGATGTGGCCATGCAGTCACATGACCAGTTTGAAACTGTGGCGGACAGAGCGGTCCAAGCGTTTCAAAGTAGCGACACACGGAAAGAAGAAAACATGGCAGAGCCAGTCGTCTGCGCCACAGCTGAAGAGGATGAACAGCCTTGGCCTCACATACAAAGGATGTTCAGTTTAAACAGTCTGCATTAAGCTGGGCAAACACTGCGATTTTTTTCAGTCGCTTTATTCAGCTCCTGCTCAAACTGTACAATTAAATCTCAGGGGTTAGAAGTTCATAGGTCACGATGCAGGTCTCACACTATACGGCCTGATGCTCTGATGCGACCTGAGTGCTCACACTGTGTGTTTATAACATGAAGCTTATCATACAAATTCTGTCCCTCGCTCTCCCTCTCTGTCTTTCACTCACACAGACACACACTGTCAACTTTGCTAAATTACTAATGACAAACATTGACCAGGCAGCTGTGATTGAGCAGCAAAGTCCATCCAACTCTTTTCATGGTTGTTGTAGTCGTGAAAATTTTGTAAATGGTAAATGGACTGATTCTTATACAGCGCTTTTCTACTCTCCCGGAGTACCCAAAGCGCTCTATACAACATGCCTCATTCACCCATTCGCACTCATACAAGCACTTCCAAACACAAGTGCAAGCTAAACTACATTCACACACATTCATACTCCGATGAACGCATCAGAGGGCAACTTAGGGTTAGTATCTTGCCCAAGGATATTTGGCATGCAGACTGGGGAAGCCAAGAATCGAACCACCAACCATCCGATCAGTAGCTGATCTGCTCTACCACCTGAGCCGCAGCCACCCCAGGTGGCTTTGTGAGGCCACATTGAAAAGCCTCGGATACGGAAGCGTAGAGCTGCTACCGAGGCAAAAGAAAATTAGAGCTATATCACGTTATAACATGAAAAGTATATTATTATAGTATATTATTGTTCTAACAAAAGTTTATTGTTCTAACAATATACCTTTCACGTTTGAACAATATAATATCAGGTTATTACAATATACAGAATTATCACGTTCGTACAATATAAATATTATAGAGGCTACATCGCAGCTCCAGTCGCGCTTCCATCACCGTCTTTCTTTTCCCAGAGTAACAGCCAAACAGGAGGATCTATTGGCTAGCACTGCTTAGCCTTGCACGCATTCTTATTTTAAACTTAATCTGGAATTCATTGCAAACTGTTTGTGCGGGACATGAATGACAGGATTTTGTTTTTCTACAAAAACATCTCCAGTGTGATCAAATCTTCTTGCCAAACATCTGCAGCTTGGCAGTGTATACAGCACTATAATGACCAGAGCTAATTCTTTTGAAAACCTTACATCTTTCCACAGGTCTCAACTTCATCAGACATCACCTAGACTCAGAGCTGGATGAGGCCAGCACAAACAGCAGCCTAACCGACTAAGATGATGGATCCATGGGGTCAGGGCAGCCAGAAGCAGGGCTGGAGAGGTACCTTTCATGTCCATTCACTGGAGGTGTGGATCTATTGCATGGCGTTCCTCACATCAAGAAGCTGTCGATCAAAATCAATACAGCTCTTCCTGCATCAGGAGCTTGTGAAGGACTTCTCAGTCATACAGGACTCCTGTTCACTGCTGAACAGTTGAGAGCAAACTGCTGCTGAAGCTGAACCATCACCTCACTGAGTGAAGAAATGGCACATTTTTGCTAAATATGCAGAAACAGATGCACACCCATACAGCTTATGGTAAACTGAGCTGCCTTGTATGTTGAAGATGCCTCGTTCTGTTTTCTCTGAGGCTGCTGTGCCATTTGGAGCAAAGATGAATATAAAGTTTACAGCATATCTTGTCACTGGAGATTGTTTGCACTGTTTATATGTTTATATTATTTACTGCAGGTATTGGTGAAAAAAGCTTTATGATGTGAAAAACTGAAATCTGGAAATTAGAATTGCTGTGCCTCATTTTGTAGTAATTGTGCACTCTTGTGTCGCTGTATGGCCTACAGCTGTTGGAACTAGATTCAGAGAGGCTGAGCGTCGGCTCTGCTCTACGGTGTTGCGAGCTGTGCTGTCTGCAGAGCCAACACCGCTCCCCCCGCAGTGATAAGGGAGACTCGGCCTGCGTGTTATTAACGGTGAAAACGAACTGTGGGGAAAACGATGAGCATCTTTCTCCAACAACTTGTTTTCTGTGCTGTTTGTCATCCACACTCATTAATCCTAAGCGGCCCGTGCTGGAGAGAGACAGAGCTGTTGGAGCCGCCCAGAGCGCTTGTTCACTCATTGATTTGACTCCAAATATGCACCCATTCATACACTGATAAATGAGTTCACACACAGATGCTAATGGAAAGAAACATCGGACTCATATTTCACTGTTCAAAGCCGGGCATTGAGCTAACAGGAAGTCACGTTACGGGTCGTAATCACAGGCTCACTTTGACCTTCTGTGAGCGTATTTACGACACAACAGGATCGCAATGAAAACAAACTCAATTTATGCTCATTTTCAAAGCTTTGATTAAACTTTTCTTGTGCAGTTCGGGGCAGGAGAACAGCCCACCTTTTACTTCTTTTATGTTTAGTCGTATTTAGAGTCGTGTGTAGTTCACGTGCACACCTAAGTGTGTATTAAAACAACACTGTTTACATGTGACAAATAAATAAGAGAAGAACCCAAAAACTGACCTACACCCAGCACCTGAAGATGAGATATGACCTAACATTAGACCTGCAGCAGCGTGGGGCTGTGCCGCTTCTCTGCACGAGTTCGTTGCGAGGCAGCGGCGCGCTCTCCTCAGCAGCTCCGTCTCCTCAGCTCTTTGCTCGGCTGCATTTGGCTGCGTTGTGCCGACAAAGCTAAGTGCTGGTAAAAACTAATGACGATTTTCAAAATGAAGACGAGACCCTGCTTTGGTCTGAAATTATCACAAGTACAATTGACGTTTACTGCGCGTAACACCAAAAACTTATTACATCCAGGCCTGTGATTAAATGTCTCATCAAATCTATTTTCTTCAATCCAGTCGTCCAGGAGGATTAGTGGAGCTCAGCAGGGGGAGAACAGAGCAGGAAGCTGCTCCAACACGGGCAGCTTCCTGCCGGTTCTCAGCGCCGAGAACGCGCCGGGCAGACGGCAGGCACTGGAGGACGCAGGCTGCTGGAGCCTCTCCAGACGCTGCTTGGCAAAGCTACTGCGGGCGCAGATGGCTCGGTCGTCAGCGAGCACACAACAACACAAACATGTAAAAGCCGCTGACAGCAGATGACACACGAGCGCACGCACGCAGCAGCGCACGGGCCCCGCAGACTGAAATGTGTGCACGAACACTCGCGCGCACACAGCGTCCACATCAAATTGGGCATGAGATTAAATGCTACATCAAATCTACTTTAATTCCTGATCCCTTCAACCCTGTAGTGGCCCGCTTTACGGGACCAAAATAAAAACAGCAACTGTGTTCACAGATCAGTTTTGCGTGCTTGTGTTTGTGCGTGGCGGTCACGAGAGAGGCTCTCTGGCCGAGGCAGAAGCACCACGGCCGACAGCGCCTCCGCCGTACCCTCCCTACCTGCGCTGCAAATGAAAGCACAAAGTAGCAAAAGCACACTCTGGCGTGGGTTATGGATTTTGAGCATACAGTCCAAAGCTGAGAAAGAGATGCGCTGCAGAGCGTGGAGAGGAGGCTCGTGAGCAACGAGGCCCGATACAGCTCCTGAAAGATGCTGCTGTCAGCTATCAAAGCTGTGAAAGAGGTCGCTTATCCTCCCCAAGAAACACAAGTATTTTTTAAAATGCATCACAGGTCAGAACTGAGAGAGGAATAGCTCGTCAAACCAGCCAACAAAAGTCCGACTCAGCCTGGATGCTGTGAAGATTTTCTGTGTCTGCCTGAAGGCCCAAACCTCTGCATGCAACAGCTCAGGTTGATCCTTTGGTTGCCATCTAGAGGAAGTACAAAGTTCACCACTGCTGACTGTGCAAACACATGATTATTGGTTGCCTCCAATGGTTTTTCATCCGCTCTCAGTGGTGTGCGACAGAGACGAGTCTGTTATGGGCTTATCCGTGCAGGTCCTGAGCCACGAGAGTCCACTGCCACCTGGCCTCTTGTTCACTCTGACAACACTCATGTGGTCTGCAGGAACAGAGAGCTGTCCTCGGTGACACGCCTCACAGTCAAATAACAAGAACCTTTGGTCCCTGACCCCAGCCTAGTGTCTTTTGCCCACTCGTTTGGTTCCCACTCTTATACTCATGGTTCACAGAAAACCCACTGCTTGTTCTTTTTAGTCCAATAAATGTCACCGATTATTGTGATTGATACCTGAGAAGGACGACCACAAGACAGATTTCTGAAATTTATGAAAATGTAAAGTAGTGCATCGCCCATCCTACCACACATCACTGCGGCTCGCAGTGCTGGAGTTTATTTCACTGCTGTTTGTTTTTACGGCTGCACAATGTGCAGGAAATATTGTTTTATAGAACAACTCCTTTTCTTAAATGAAACGAAAATAACGAGCTTCTTGAAGTTAAAACAGCTCGACAGAAGTCGTCCTGCAGCTCTCCGTCTGCTGCAGGTTCTGGTTTAAAACTGACCTCAGCACAGCTGAATGAGCTGGTCAGCAAGAAAAAACACCAGCGTCTCACTTCTTCTTTCAAAGTAAGAGCAAATGGATTATTTAGAAGAAAGCTGATCATGGATATCCTTATTATTTAAAGAGAGAAAGGCACGTATAGTTGTGTGGCCTCTGACATGTTTGGGTAACTCGACATGTGGGAATCACTGCTCTGCCTTATTTAACTGTAAAAGAATAAATGTTGAATGAGTCAAACAGGCAATGAGTCATTGATCCATCTGAGGTTCACACTTGGTTTGGAACATAGTGAGATTCTGCTATTACTAAGCACACCAGAGTATTGCCTTCAGAGGTGTGAAACTAGCACACAGGAGAAAACCTTAGCAGTATTGTTTTTGGTCATCAGTCAGCTGGAGGGAAACCCGAGCTGCATGTACACAAACCCACACTGTAGAGCTCTTTCAGATCATCAGACGGTGCGTTTTAATCCCACCAGTTTTAGCTCGGCACTGAAAATCTAAAGTGAAGGTCACGGCAGCACTGAAATATGAGATCATCCACGTAGACGGTCATTCGGTTCAACGAGCTCAACAATCATTCTGCTAGCAACTCATTATGTCTCTGTGCTAATGAACACCACAGCTATAATACTGACATGCTTCAGCATGCCGTAAAAACAGTGTGAAGCTGCAGTTGCATCATGAACGTATTCTAACAACATCGAGCTGTGAATACCAGCCGCCGGACCCAGTTTGAATATTGACGAGATAAGTGTTAAAGCCACAGGTTACCAGATACAATCATGAACGCAGAAGAAATGCAGATTGCAGCGTCACAAAGACACCACAGTCATATTTACACCTCATGGTTTAAAATCAAACTGAACTGTTATCCGCCTGCTCTGATGGACGGGCTTGTTTTACCAGTGCACACAAAGCACGTGTCAGAGCGGCCTCGCTGTTCGTCTGACTGCAAACGTGTGCACGTACATAATAACACCACATACATTATTTGGTCCGATTCTTTTCTTTGTTTTCAAGTCTTCCATAAAACAGACAGCCCATCCATCTGCAGTTCATTTTCTGCCCTTACAGCCAAGACGGCGGCCACTGTCTCGATCACGGAGCTCAGCAGGATAAGAAACTCCAGAGTGAGACCACGTGAGTGTGTTGCACAACTTTCTTGTGTACACTTGTTTTCACAAACTTCCTCTTGCTAAAAAGTCTAATGATGAGGAGGGAATAATCAGCTCTGAGCTAACATTTGTGACTCCTTGTGTCCTTTTGCCTGTTTCAAAACCTTTGACCCGATCCACCCAAGAAGTCTGAAGGAGACTGAATCAGTGGGTGGAGCTTGTCACCACTACGGACCATCGTGAAAAGCATCATTGTCAGAGGCTCTTATGCTATGCTGTCATCAGTGACGACCCCGAGAATTTCATTTTGGGACGGACAGAACTGGGACAGAACTGGGACAGAACTGGGACAGGGTTAGGGCATTAACCAATGTCAGAGCAAGCACACTGAACAGCAGCACTGCAGTAATGATACCATTGCATGTAGTCACTCTTCACACGTTTGTGAAAACATTGATGTGACAGTGGCTGAGGACAGCAAACATTCTTGTTCTGATGAAGCCAAACTTTATTTTATGTTTGCACGATTGATTTATTATTGATTGATAGGATTTATTTCAGTTCTCAGTTTGTCCAGTTTACTTGGTTTGAACTCACTTTACTTACCTGTGTTCCAGGAACCAAGTGCTGACTCGTTCCTGTCTTTATAGCTTCCTGCTGATATCACAGGAAGGGAGCAGGTAAAGTGGGGGGCGGGGATAATTTAATAAAGTCAGTTTTATTGGGAGTTATATGTTATATTGTTGCAAACTGTAATGGCTACACCATAGACGTGTGTGTTCACTGCTGGTACTAAGTCACATCATAAGTGTATGATCACGACTGTGTGTTTAGTCTTGCCTGTTGAATAGTCCACAGGAGAACATGGTGCTCGGAGATGCTGGAGGACCAGTTCAGCGCAGCCGAGTGCACGTGACATGCACTTTGGTTTAAGTTCAGTTTATTTGCACCAAGTTAACTTTTTGTCAGTATTTTGGGTCTCCTGATGTTCTTCAGCCACTTTGGCCAAGCTATCTCACAACTGAGAACTTTCATTTTGGGTGTTTCAGGAAATGACATTGCGAGCCAGGACACATGCAGGAAACCTGCGGCGCTCCTAGCGCCAGCCCTCAGCAGTGCTAACTGTTACACTGCTGTAGGGTCGCGCCTGTGTCCGAGGCCACATTAACACAGAGCTTCTGCTTTTACCGCTCGAAGCAGTGCATCCTTACTGTGGAGCTGGCCATTTGTTTGGAGCTCATTTGAAATGCAAAGCACCCCCCTCCCTTCCTCCCTTCCTCCCCCCGGCAGCTGCACTACCTCGAATTTCATAAATCCACAGTGAGATATCCGAGCGGAGACAATGGCCCCATAATCTGATAGTGCTGTCTGCTTCCCTGCTTCCGGACAGAGCTTCAAATGAAGCTTGATATGATGACTGAGCAGGAGTGCTACTTGTGCACAGTGATGCACCTCTCCTATTTCAGGAAGGAGGCTAATGTCATTTATGTGACCTTGTTAGACGCTCCTCCGCGTAATGATGACATGTCAGGTAGATATCTTTTGGATTTTGTGTTTTTATCTTTAAGTACTCCAGAAAAGATGGAGACAAAGGGAACCTTCATATTCATGTGCACTTCAAAGAGAATGACTCAATAATTCATGAGCGTTACCGACTTCACAGCACTTTGTGGTTCTCTGCAGCGGCTGTGTGCAGCGGGCTAGGACTGGACAATGTGCAGGCGTCTTTTCTTTCCTTCTTTTAAAAGAGCAAATGTGCGACGCTTGAACTGAGATACACACAAAACACATTTCCTCTGCTGACAGCTGGTGTGAAGCAACAGAAACACATCAGCAGCGTCGAGCAAAGACACGGGTTTGGAGTCTAGGACGCACACATTTGTGCGCTGCAGTCCTCAGAAAGACAACGCAATTTTATGACCAGTAGAGCAAATGTAAAAAACCACATTATCTTCACAGGAAGTGAGTAGGCGTCCATCTGACAGAACATAAGAATTCAAGTTCTTCTTTGTAGGCTGATGGCAGATGCACGCCAAGCCACAGTTATATAGGTTACATCCCCTAAGTGCACGAGAAAAACCAGAGTCAGTCTTAATGTACTACACAAAAACCTGACACACGTGTCCACTGTCTTATTCTTCTCCAACAAAACATGTTAATTCCTATGAGGAAAAATGCTAAAGAGTAAGTCACAGTGTGTGGGTTAAATATTATGGACATGTCAGTGCAGCTTTAAAAGCCTCACGTTCTCTCACCTCTTATCAAACATCTTTCATTAATTAATTAATGATTTCACTATGCTGATTCCATCATATTAATAACAGAGCACAGAAATTTCCACTACTAAAGTTCTCTGCTGTTCATGTTATTGGACCTAGGGTTCATAAAAAATACATTTTTACATTTTCATCAGCGAACAACAGAGGCATGAATGCAACAAAGACACACACTTACAGCAAAATCAATCTGAACTACTGATGAACCGAGGGTAAAAAAACGACACGTTAACTTTCAGTCGTCTCAACGAAAAGAAACGTTAGATTCCAGTTTTAGTTACGTGTGAGATTTAATGTCTTACACGACAGCGACACAGGCGAGTGTGTGTGGCTCGCTTAGGTCACAACATGATGACTAAACTCTATTTAGATTTTTTCTATATAAAAAATATGTTTTCACTCCCCCGAAGACGTGTTTGCCTCCAAAAAAAGAAAATCACTTATTTACTGAAGGATGAAACGCACAAAGTCTGCACAGACTTTACTTTGTATGAATGCACACTAGCAGAGGTTAAAGCCACAGTCTTATTCTGAGCCTTTTAAAGCCCTGCTGCTTATAACTGAGGCTTGAAGCACACTTTCATGCACACTGGGCATGAAAGCTAACACATACTGGACTACATTATCACCATCTACCAGCACGTGCCTCTGAATGAATGAAAACAGATTTTTCATGTGAAATAACCAAGCCACCAAACTGTAACTTTGGTGGCTTCAGATACACAATCAGAGGATGTTGTTGTTCTTGTAGCTTAACTTCTGATGGCTCGTGTTGACAGCATCTGTTTCTCACTGCTCCAGTTTGTCCGTGCAGCTGATAGTGAGCCAGCTCGTTCTTTAGTTCTGTCACCATCCTGAGCCAACACGCTCACATTTCAGACTTTTGTAGTGAAACCAAGCCTGACTTGTTTCATGTATAACTGAACCTTGCACTAAGAGGTAGCTAACACGCACGAGGCTGTCATTTAAAGAGTTGAAGAGAGGCACCTCGTGACTTCCTGGAAGCCCGTTTCTCTCTGCAGATGAGAAAACCGTACGCGATTGATTCGGTGATTTCACTTGGAGTCGACGTACGGGAGACGACGACGAAGTGTCAGTTGATGCTAATGGCAGGATAGATTTCTTTTTGTTATTATTAGTACAGGAATATGTTTAACATGATGTTATAGGTTATGACGAGTTGTTTTTCTTTACGTTTCTGTCATTTATGATCGATGACAGATTTACATTTACTGTCACAGCCTCCTTAAAATTAGACACAAGGCAGCAGCGAGGGACCTCGCTGACATTAATAATATTGCTGTGCTTTTAAATATCACGAGAAAGTGAACTAATAAAAAAACAAATGCGATAAGTGCATTTTTTAAATTTAGCTGGCATGGAAATATCAAAGTACCTTTTGAATGAAGTGATGAAATTATGTTGGAATAATGAGTTGACTGTGTCGGGATATTGTGATTACATTTTATAATAATGACAGACTTATTAAATCAAAATAACTTCACATTCACACAAAGTAGTCGTGATGACTTTCGTGCTGATTTCTGTCAGCTGCTAAAGCAAATGTTTAGGAGGACACTGAGATCGATGTCCAGTACTACAATACAAACTGTAACCTCCTCTCTACTGCGCAGGAGGGCTGCCACAAACGATTATTTTGATAGTCGACTAATCAGATCCATTGAACGTAAAACGTACAGCTTATTGCACCAGCAGCATCTGCTCTTATATAACTATCATTAGCTTACAGCTTTAAGTGTTTAAAGTCTGTGCTAACTAACAATAAAGACAAGATGATAGTTTATTAAATTTTAATGAAATCTGCAGATTGTTTCGGTGAAGTTTAATAAACTCCTTGCTATCTAAAATATAACAGGACACCGGAGTAAATTCTGGAGCATCTCACACTTCTGATAATCAGCTGTCTGCTTGATGTTTATTCAGCTGTGTAAAAACTATAACTTTAATCTCAGCCAAACCGATTTACTCAGCAACGAATAAAATACTGAAAAAAGCCAAACAATAACATTTTAAGTTATCTAAGTGACTCATATATCATGTTTAACCGGAGTAGCGAAAGACGGCGGTGGGTTTGAAAACGATTTGCCGGTGTTGTGCCAAATAGTGATTGCCTGCCAAAAACTGATTGGTCGTATTTAAACTGCTACAAATAACTTGTTGGGCTATAATATGTGAAACATATGTCAAATGGATCCCTCATGGATAACATAAAGTCATCTTGGGCCACAAACAACATTTGTGTAACAAGGTAGAAGTCGCAATCAGTTTTTGGCAGTGACTTTTATATTACTTTTATTTATGCAATTCTCATCAACATTAAAAGTCTTTTGTAAGAGTAAGTTGGCCAAACTAATTACAATAGTTCTGTAAACATATTTTAAGTGGGGATAAAGGACCGAATTTGTTATAATGTAAGTCAGTAACACAGAGTTATAAAGATACTTGAAAAACTGATCTTTTAATTCAATTTATAACCCCTTTGTAAACCCTGTTCACCAAAGTCTATTACCAACACATGTAAAGATTTTACTCATAAAAAATACACAGACACATTGGAAATCACTTTTTGGCACAACACCGGGAGTCCGGTGTTCTCACGGCTCTAGCTAGCCTAGCCCCCGGCTAGCTATCGAGCTAGTGGGTAACAGACGTCTCCGAAAACGTCGGAGCGCTTTTGAAAATATGCGGTGTCCTGATAAACTGAGCAGATATTTGAGGTTTACACAGCTACATTCCCGCCTGAAAATATCCATCCATCCATCTTCATCCGCTTTGTCCGAGGCCGGGTCGCGGGGGCAGCAGCCTAAGCAAAGAGGCCCAGACCTCCCTCTCCCCAGCCACCTCCTCCAGCTTATCCGGGGGAACACCAAGG
>NW_005187754.1:94304-96102 GCF_000239375.1 Pundamilia nyererei | reverse complement strand
GGCAGCTGGCATCCTTGTACATGCAGTGCTGCCATCTTCTGTTTCAGTCCGTTATTACACTCTTAAATCCTGCTACTTATTCCTGCGTCTTTTGGGATCTTACAAAGCTTCAAACGACGCGTCGACTATTAAATCAGTCGTCGACGATTTTGATAGTCGACGTAATCGTGACGAGTCGACTAATTGTGGCAGCCCTACTGCGCAGCCACAGCAGATGGATTGAATCTCAACAAAACCGAGATGAGGGATCAGCAGGCCACCATATAAAGGCGAAGGAGTCACGGGCTGATATCACCGGGCTGTGATAGTGGGTTCTACACCAGCGCTGGCTTGCCTGCAGGGCCTGTGATTGTTTTGTGTGTCCATTCATCAAACCACAGCACACTTCCTCTGACACACACACGATGTATGACATGTGCCTGGACGAAACCCTCTCAGAGCTGGAGCACTGTGAGATTTGCTTCGTAATGTAGATTAAGATGATTTCTGCTGTTTGGAGCAGCTCGGCTGTCAGAGGTCACCGTTTGGAAAATGTTAAACAGGAAGTAAGGTGTGTTAATGAAAACACACGGCCATGATTCATGGAGTATTCAAAGTGATGATCATGTGACACGGGAAAGAACCAGTCAGCTGACAGTTACTGCTTCATCGTGTACGTGTAAGTCCTGAAAAAGCACGAGCTACGTTATTTAACTGACAAGGAAACAAACAGGAAAGCAAACATTTGCTGCCTTTGTTGGTTTAAAGTATGAAGATTAATTCAGTTTCAGTCACTGTTACACAGTTTCTGCTTTTCCAGACATCACAAACCTCTAACCTCCCCGACACTAAACTGCAAATGTTTGTAGATGTGGAACGAAACAATGACAAGAAACGTCATGGAGAATATTCTTTCTGTTTTCTAACATTTTAAAGATAAAACAATGAACAGATTACAATAGAAATCAGTTGCTGCCCTTGATACGGTGTTATATGTAGGAGTACAGTGCTTTTTCAGACCACGGCCCATTCAGCATTCTTTGTTTCCTCAGAGGGAAGTAAGCACTAACAACAACACATCAGATAAACGGTGATGAAACCACTGGCACGCCATTAGCACCGGCGTCTTTTAATATCAGCATCAATATTAACCTAGAATTTAAAAACCAGTGCATCCATAATTGTGTTGTAATCAGTACAATGCTCCGATGGTCGCCATCGTTTCCTTATGTCCAGACTACAGCACTGGCTCTCCTCTGAGCCCTCCAGCTCAGCTCCAACCACTTTTAGTCTGATTTTGATAACTGTCTTGGTTTTCTGACCACACAATCATTATTTTGGGCTGCATCAGGCAGCTGTTTCTAAAACGTTGTCAGAAACCAGCTGTACAATAACTGCCCAGCTGTAGGACACCCGCCCTGTAAGCCGGCAGACGTACAAATTCACTAGAAATGGAACAAAGCCTGCGAGCGCTACATGCTTCTGTCTCCTCACGTCACAAACCAAACACAGTGCCCTAATGCGGTGGCCTGCGCCCGCGGTGAACTTCCACCTTTTCCTCTGACGTGTCGTTGCTGCTGCCATGCCCAACACCCACCCACGGGCTCCTGCAGGACATTCAGTCATCACTCCCCAATTTCTGCTGGTATATTTGAGTGGACAGATGAGTTCTGACGCTGGAGGCCAAACTAGAGCTTGCTGCTGAGTTTTCCAGTTCAGTGCTGAACACATTTTGAAGTCTAGCTAACGTATTTGCTGTATCCACTTTAAATTAGGGCTGAACGATATATCGCATTTGCGATAATATCGCGACATGATC
>NW_005187754.1:86947-93177 GCF_000239375.1 Pundamilia nyererei | reverse complement strand
TTCCAGGAAAGAACAGTTTAAAATTAATGTAATATAGTATTGGCCATACTATATGATGTATTGCTTGTCTTTGTTTAATAATACAGAAGACAAAGACCTTAAAAAATAATCGCATATCGCATCGCAATATTGGGGCAAAAAATCGCAATTAGATTATTTTCCATAATCGTTCAGCTCTACTTTAAATCAGAATCAGAATCAGAATGGGGTTTATTGCCAGATGTTGAGGTTTACAACATTAGGAAATTGCTGCGGTGCTTCAGTGCAAACAATAAGAATTAAGAGTGCTATGTAGAAAGATATATACATGAGTGCAGGTGGTGATCGGTGCCAAACATGAAATGATGCAGTGACACAGCGTAGGGTCATGTGTTAGTGGCAGGGACAGTCATGTGGTTATTGTTCATTAAAACAAGACTATATAGAAGTGTTGAGCTGTCTGCCTGTTCTGCTGAAAACTGCACAAATAATTCAGCGAACAAACATCAGTGCATGTCAGCTGACAACCGGGGCCGTCCATGCTCACACCAGATCTTTGAGGACAGTCCATTCAAATACTAAAAAACTGCTGATATGCTCGGCGTGAAATTCTATTAAAAATCACAGTGGGTGGCGATCACTGTAACTACACCAGGTGATTCAGAGTGAGGTGCTGAGAAGATGTTGGGACAATCTAAATCAGGGCTGCCCAATCCCAGTCCTCGAGAGCTACTATCCTGCAGCTTTTAGATGCATCTCTACTCCAACACAGCTGAATCACATGGTTTGATTACCTCTTCAGCATGCCATCGTGTTTGGCAAAGGCCTGATAACAACATTCATTTGATTCGGGTGTGTGGGAACAAGGATGCATCTAAAAGCTGCAGGACGGTAGCTCTCGAGGACCGGGATTGGGCAGCCCTGATCTAAATGATCTCAGTCATACTGTTCTGCATTATGTTGTTCTGTCAAGAGCTTCCCTCCCAGCTAACAGGTACAGACAGATCCATAACAGGCCGCTTTTAGGGCAAATGGAAAACATGGACAAGGCTTCCACGTCTGAAGAACGAACCATTAACTACTTAAACCCACATTTTTCCTCAAGGCTGGCAGGGCCGACTCCTCCAGCAGCGTAAAGCTTTGCTTGTACAAACAGCTTGACTAGACTAGTTAGCAGTTTCAAGTTTCATTGATGCATCACGATCTTCACGTAGTTCAAAAGTGTCTGTTAGTGTGAAACGGGACAATAACCTGACAGGCCGCTACAGTATGAGCGTGCAGCGCACTTTGGTTTCACGGGCAGATCCACCTCGCACTCTTCATATCTGGTTTCAAAAAAGCTGAGACGGCGATGGTAAAAACACTCAGATCGATGCTTCAAAACCGGAACCTCACAAATCAAACAGTGACTACATCCACCTTCAGTTTGTCAGGCACATCAGAGCTACTGACAGGAGGCATCGTTTAAGCCCAGGTCTGCTGCATGTGTGACATATATGTATATGCTGACTGTGTGCCCACACCACTGACACAGAGGCTGTTCAGTCAGTAAAGCTTTAGGACCTCACAAATCACTCGAGTTTCCTGGTCGGTTTATTTAATTCTTATTTATATTCTATCAGCGGAAATCCACTCCCATATTTGTGTGTTTGCTCAGCTCAAACATGTGGTGTCTTATTGTGTTTCCTTTAATCACGATCTGCTTTTTTAGAGCTCTGGAACTAAAACCTGCTGCTTTTATGTTTGTAAATATGTGAGGTGACAGTAAATCCCCGCAGCCTCTCTCAGGGTCTGAGTGCGGAGGGCTGCTTTCGTGGTGGTGATGTACAGCATACAGTAGGGTTGTGTTTACAGTGAGTGCCTGCAGCCGACTGCACAGATGTGAACCCGTCGATCTGGCCAAGTCAAAGACAGTCCCTCCATTCAGTAAGGGCCCAGGACACAGGGTGATCCATGAGACCTCCTCCGCGCGCGCGCGCGCACACACACACGCACACACACACACACACACACACAGTGCTTCATCACTTCAGAGGACGCTGAACACACACGCATCCATTTCCTGCACATCCAGCTCAACCTACCCGTGTTGTTAACCTAACCTTCAGCCAAAATCATCTCCAGTGCGGATTATTTACCTCATGGGGACTTCCTTTACATCCCCAAAGGGCGCGGAAGGTCCACACAGTGTGGCTGCCTAAACAGATTACTGTGACACACACACACACACACGACTCCAGTTTTGTGAACAGTTGACATGAAACATGACGTGACCATAGAAAACCTCAGAAATAATTCTGTCGTCACTTTGTGTCACTACATCCCAGCACAGCTGAGAGCCACGATTTAAACACCACCCAGTCATCCTTCATGCTAACCTCTGTTCACACTCACCCACGCTCAGTGGACATTATATTTATATTTATGTAAAATGTCATACACGCACGGGAAACGGGAGAGCAGCTAGCCGCTGTGAGTGAGGCTGTGCGCGGAGCGCGCTGATGCCGTTTGACCCGTCCGTCCGCCCGCTCACCGTCACGGTGCTCACGGCTCTGTGGACCGCCCGCTGTGACTCTCGTGTAATCCTCCAGCGGACACACAAACATGCAAACATGTACCCGCGCGCTCGCACATACACGGGCTACTTACGCCCTTGGTTTGGGGAAGCCCATGGACAGCAGCACGTCCAGGCTGGAGCTGCATTTCATCGAGCCCGCTCGGTTCTGCCGGAGCCTCCGAGGGAGGATTTTGCTGTAGAGGTCTTCCTTAGCAGCCATGTTCAACCGGCCTCAGCCCACTGCAGTCTGACTCAGTCCAGCACTTCACCTCCGGCTAGTCCACGAGCTTCAGCTGGGTCCGCATGAGTGAAGAGATCACGGCAACTGCACGGCAGAGAGCGCAGCGCTGCGCGGCCAGGCAGAGCCCGCTACTCCGCCCACTGGAGGAAGCAGCACAGCGCAGCTCACGCACCGACACCGGCGGCTTTACTAAAGCGTGAAACAGACACGAGCCGCTGTGAAAGCTGCCTTTATTGTGTGTAAAAATACACTTGGATTATACACAATTACGTGATCGTATGTAGGACAGCAGTGCGTCATGTGTCCACTGCTGCCCATTAAAGCAGAACAGCAGCGGGGCCGTCTGTGCTGGGCGGCACCGACAGGCTCCAGACACCGTTTCCTATAAAACGATTGTTTTGCACTGAAAACAACTCGGACACATTTTAATACCAGACACGAACTGTTGGTTCTTTCGTCAGTATCACTTTATTTCCCCTCATTATCATGAACACTTGGCGGTATTACAGTCGGACCTGCTGGAGCTCTGGCCACAGACTGTGAGGAACAAACATGGATATGTTAGGGCTTTGGAAATTATTTTTATTGCACTTCTGGCACATTTTGAATTCTATGAAACACAAAATTATTAAAATGCATAAATGCCATCTAAGCTTTGTTCTCCACTGTAGTGATTTTAGTCTTTGAAACGACACCGGAGCTCTTTCAGACACGTGCACTGTGCCACGGCCGTGAATTGGCCCCAACTGAGCCGACGTGTGGAGACGTGTGAGGTTAGTGTTGGCCACCGACAGCGCTGGCAGATGGGTTATATGGTGAGATGACACAGAACACACAGCCTGCCTCCTGGAAAGCTCGCCTCATCTCCACCTAGCGGGCCAAACACAGACTGCATCAGAGGGAGAGAGAGGGCTCCACATACACAACTTCAACAGGCCCCAGCGACACCAGTGACCTAAGATGCTCCTCAGTCTCCCACCAGAGGAGGAGGCTGGGGGCCGGGTGAGAAACATACAGTCACTGTACAAATGACGTGTTACATTTGGGATTTTCCAAAAGCCCATAACTAGTTGTACACACACTGCCATGCAGGGTAACAATCCCCCCACCCCTGCTGTTCATTAACAACTGATCGAATAAGCTGTCACAGAAACCAGACAGTATTATTTGCTGTCATTTTATAATTAGTCCTGTTGCTGTCTGTTTGTGTAGGTCTTTCTTGCTGCTGTTACGTCCAAATTTCCCCTTGTGGGACACTTAAAGGATTATTTTATTCTATTCAGACTGGTCACTGGTCACCATGTGGAATGAAAGGATGGAAATGAAAATCACCCGTCTGCAGACTGAATAAAGAAACTCTGAAAATCACAGTGAAAAAACGATGCTGAGACCAGTTTGTTTTACTGAAATGCAGCAACTCCGAATGACGCGCAGCAGTTTGTGTGACCTCCGTGTGCTTGTCTGCACGCCTGACCCTGGAGGAGCTCCTCCCACATCTGGGATCTCTGGGTTGTCGTCTTAGGGATAATACTGGTTTGCTGCCAGTGTCTCAGCCTCCCAGTAGATGCACTGATAAATCTTATGGTGTTTTTCAGAAACACTGACTTCCGACCTTGAGGTCAAGGTCACTGGCAGAAGCCGATATGATCAGAGAGCACAAACATGCTGCGGCTGTGTTACTCAGTGACAGACTCACACTCATGTCTGCAAGTTTATTTTGTTAAACACAACGACAGCAGCAGTGCTGCCACGTGTGCACAGAGAGCACCAGTGCGTGTGTTTGTTCAATGAAAGGCTTCAGTTACAGTGCAATACAATATTTGAAATGTAAACAAACTAACAGTACAGAAATCTGTGTTTGTTTGTTTTGAGCTCAGCTGTAGATGGATAGTTTCTAAATATTTGGAAAAATCATGTAAAACAGTCTTTCTACACGATTTAGTTGGAAACAGAAGAAAAGAGTGGGGAAGGTTTCAGCAAATCAAACCTCACATCCACCCGACACTGAGTCCACTAAGACGATACACATGATCTACTGAGACACATCAGAGACTCGTGGCTCTAACTGCAGCTCATTCTCTGATCCATCGATAAACTGAGGTTTCCCATTTGCCTCCAACCTTTGAGCAAATCTATTTTAAAGGTGCACTTCACCTTACAGTCAGTATTTTTTGCTCAGGTAAAAAAATCCCTCCATAGTTTTGGTGGAGTCGCCTCAGCAGTCACAGAGCTCCACATGTGCAACAAGAACGACATGTAGCTCTGGCTTTGTGTTTGCTAGTTAGCGAGTTAGCGCTCCACTGGAGCCAAAGCCACCAATTTTCTGTGCAGCGAGTTAAATAATCAAGACGATGAAATACCGAGATCAACACAAAGCTCCAGGCCAGAGTTATTATCGGTGGGCACTACCATCACATTTAGTTTTACATTTCTGGGTTAAACTGAGATTCGTTTTGGTTATATTGAGGTTAATAATGTAATAATAATAATGTATATTTTATTGATCCGTGGGGAAATTCCCGTTCACTCAAGCAGTGGGCAGCCATTGGGTGCCGGGGAGCAGTGTGTAGGGACGGTACCTTTGCTCAGGGGTACCTCAGCGTAGCTGTTCAGGGGAATCGAACACTGACCTTCCGATCATGGGGCCACCACTGAGCTATCCCTGCCTGGTTCAACTGTTTACCGATGTTAGTTTGAGTTTTTGTTATTTACCAGCGAGGCATTTGTCACATGTAAGATTTAAGAGGTTCCTACAGAGACCTCCACACAGCGCACTCTTACCAGCCTCGCCTGGTCCAGGCACAGACCCACCACCGCCCCCCCACTGCCGGGTAACTTCACTGCCGATCCAAACTGCAAGAACCAGCGCAGACTTTAAGAACGCACGGACACAGAAACACAGCCTGATGCAGCGCGGTCTTTAAACACCACCCACCTGCCTCGCCAGCTCAACCATCTTGAGATTCCCGGGGCCGAGACAGTCATCGGTGTAAATAGACCTGTGGGATAGAGGGCTAACGTTAGCTCTGAATACAGCGAGTGCAGAATGCATGCCTCAAATCAAAACGCGTCGTTTACCGGCGCAGCTCAAAGTTCTGGTCCATCAGTTGAACCAGGCGGCTCCAGTCCTTGTCCCGGAAAGCCATCCTGAGGGAGGAAGTCACGTGACACCAAACTTTATATTAAAACGCTGTGAATGCCACAAGCTGGCACGGGTACATTTGTGCCGGCAGCGGTGGAGGAAATAAATCCTCAACACGTGGCACCGCCAGACCATGAACCTCCACAGCTAACACACTGAGGAGTGGTCGGATCACCATGGCAACCGCTCTGACCCCTGCATGTGCTGGTTTTCATCTTTGTGTTCGTAGCCAAATACTCACAGCATGAAGCAAAGGCAAGAGAAAGAGTGTGTGTCTGTGTGTGTGTCTGTGTGTGTCTGTGTGTGTGTGT
>NW_005187754.1:77010-85817 GCF_000239375.1 Pundamilia nyererei | reverse complement strand
TGTGTGTGTGTGTGTGTGTGTGTGTGTGTGTGTGTGTGTCCTGCTGACAGAAAATTCTGAGACATTTTACAGAGAAACGCAAAAATAATGTAACAATTAAGTAACATACTGCATTACTTTAGAGAAATGTATTCAGTGTAGCATGTGCAATGACCCCAACACTGATGACCACACAGTGTGTCTTTGACGTGTTGCTAAGCGACAGACCCCGGTGAAATCAGACTGCATAGGATACATTTAGTAACCTGCGACTTTAATGAGTCAGTTAAATTAGTTGAATTTGAACAGGGATGCATGAAAACAGGAGCTACAGAGTAACAGGCTGTAAACTAACCTGGCCTGATCAGTCAGCTCAGCAAATCTCCTCATGGCTTCAATGACCAGCAGCTCCCCTGCAGGACGACACAAAACACAGAAGCAGTCTAATGCATGGACCGGTGTGCGTTTGTGTTTTCTGGCAAACACACTTTCAGTTTAAAACAATCCCATTCACCTTATACTGGGACAGAGACTTCCTGGGTGGATCTGTCTGACTGATCAGGTCTCAAATGTTTTATTCTGGTCATTTTTAACATGTTATTGTTCAGACCATGGACACAATTCAACGTCTTTTAAAAGATCCTGTCTGTGAGGTGAGCAGCAGCAGAGCATTTGTAGGAGCAGCTTACACGTGCTGAGAGACTTCTGCTTCGAACATCGAGCGACAGTTTGGAAATGCAGGCCTAAACATAGCGAGCATGGTTTTTAAGGATACAGCTGAGGCTTCATTTCACTTTTGGCACGTTACTGATGCTGTCTGATAAAACAGATCGTTGGGGATGACCCTGTGAGAATCCCCCGCTGTGCCTGCAATTCAACTACAGCCAATTTCTGTACAGTGGAAAGTGGAATCTGTCTGATTGGTCCCTTTAATCCAACTTTGATTGGCACACACATTAAGCAGCAGGTATGTTCGGCTTCTACTGTCTGAGACAAACATATTAGAGAAATCACCTCTCAAGTCTGAAGCTGAGTTTCTGCCCTATAGAGATGACCTGGACCTGAGCTTGGAGGGTTTTGGTTCGTTTCAAAGGGTTATTTGTAGAAAACACGGACTTTGTATCAGGATGGTTCCTGCCAGTGAACAGCACATGACACTGATTATAGCAATGGGTTTGAATAGTGGGATTACTCCAAAATAAGAGTGTGGTGGGAATGTCACTAGTTTTGGTCACGTGAACTGGACTCACTCCTGAGTGAAACAGTATTGATACTGATGAAACACGGCAGGTGACTACAGAGCCCAAGTATAGCAGGAAACCGCGAGATCATCACCATCGGTAGGATTCATCTGCTGAGCAGCTGTAGCGTCGGCACCATTCGACACCTCCTGCCTTCAAAAGAACAACGTCTGATTTGGAGACGTACCACTGAGCCAGCGCTGTCGGACGTTGCTATGGATACGGCCAGAGTCACTGGGGTCGCTCAGGTAGGCCAGCCAGAACGGTGGAAGTTCACTCATGTCCATAGGAATGTAGGCTCCTGATAATGGAAAACACGCACACACACACGAAGACAATTTCAGCATCAAATGACAATAAATCCAAACGATAAGAAAAACTGAGAACTGCAAACGTCCTGCACTAACATCACACACACACACACACACACACACACACACACACACACACACGATGTAACAACTTTTATTTTACAGGATATAACGTTCATGGCGCGCTGTCAGGGAGGTCAGTACCGAAGCCGTGCTCTTCCATGAGCTCCTTGCTAAAATCCATGTACACTAAGCCTTCATACACCTGCAAGACACAACAGTAACGTCTGTCACTTCACAGTTAACACTGACAGGCAGGTCCACGCACCGTGGGTCATCAGACTGACCTGTACCACTCGGTCCTGCAGCCCAGCAGTAATGGACAGCTCATCCGTCTCCACATCGAGGATGAAGTTGGCTCTGATTGGTTTGGGAAGATCCTGCAGCATTAATAAAAACCAAAACAAACGTGACTCAGGACGACATTCAGTGCAGTTCGGTTTTAGAGAAGAAGACCCAGATCTGCAGTCAGGAACTCAAATATGCCTTTCTTTGTCCACACGCCACCTTTCCATTGAATTCCATGTGTGCCTGTGCTGGCATTTCTCCTGCGGTGTTGCTATCAGTGTGTGAAGAGTGGGAGAAGAGGGTTGCATTGACAATCCAACACAATGGGCAGCACATTGAACACATTTTATAAGTGGTCAGAAACTTGTAAATAACTCATGAAAGAATAAAGTTGTGTTGAAACCAAGCACACCATTGTTGTTCTTGTGACATTACCAATAAGTGTGATGTGTCACATGACCCTCGTCCTATTGAAAAAACAAAAGTTGCATCCAAGATGGCCGACTTCTAAATGGCCACCATGGTCACCACCCATCTGGAGGAGTTTGCCCCCTCACATATACTAATGTGCCACAAACAGGACTTTAATATCACCAACCATTCCCATGTTATTACGCTGTATCCATATAAATGGCCACCCTGTATTTCAGATATGTGTGTAGGTAGACTGGTCACATGTCCTCACATTATCTGTGATGTTGTAGAACTTCATGAGACACTTCAGAGTAGCTGAGACGATGGCACTGTGAGAATCATAAACAAGTAGAATATTACAAAGTGCACAAAATGACCTCTGAGTTATGGTACGCCGTTTCAAAACAAAGCAAAAATACTCACCTGCTTCCAGCAAGGCCCTTCACACAAACACAAATATACGACATCATCATTAGACTGAATTAGATGCAAACAGGCCACAACCGTTTACGTGTTACACTCTGAAGTATCTGAAGGGATCCTTACCACTTGTCGGGGAATGTTGGTGTCGTACTTCAGGGTGAAGTTCTGCTTTGTCAAAGCAATCCTGCAGAGAAGAATGCAGAGCATTGGATGAGCTTTGAAAACCAGCCTGTGTGATCCAAACCTGTAAACAGCTAACAGGGTTCTGGTGGCATTTGAACCTTTCCACATATCTACAACCAGGCACATGTGGGGGGGCGGGGCTTGAGTACCCACCCCTTCTAATGTCTCTGCACGGCCCTGTCTACAACCATAGAACTCTCAGACAATTCAACAGTGAACTCATGCAGTCGTTTACAGTTGTGTCTGTTTTACTGAAAGTAAGTGAGTATTTGTACTTTAATAAAACTGGACTTTGTATTTCCATGTTTATTCTTGGACTCAGGCAGCACGGTGGCACGGTGGTTAGCACTGTTGCTGCACAGCAAGAAGGTCCTGAGGTCAATTCCACCATCAGGTCTTTCTGTGTGGAGTTTGCATGTTCTCCCCGTGTCTGCGTGGGTTCTCTCCGGGTACTCCGGCTTCCTCCCACCGTCCAAAGACATGCAGCTTGTGGGGATAGGTTAATTGGATAATCCAAATTGCCACTAGGTGTGAATGTGCGAATGAATGTGAGTGTGAATGGTTGTCTGTCCCTGTGTGTTGGCCCTGCGACAGACTGGCGACCTGTCCAGGGTGTACCCCGCCTCTCGCCCTATGACAGCTGGGATAGGCTCCAGCGCCCCCCGCGACCCTGAAAAGGATCAGCGGAAGCGAATGGATGGATGGATTCTTGGACTCCAGGAGTAGCTTGAATTTTATGATCAAACTCAATCAGTTCATGAATGGACTGTTAGCTAATAGCAGCATGTCTGCCAACACAAGTGCCGACGGTCTGATGTAGCAAAATGCCGTCACAAACTGACGGCCCGTGTTATAGCAGCACACGCACATTCAGTGAACTCGTTCACAAACGTTTGTAAGGACAGACAGTCTGCACAGACTGAAAACATTGAAATATTTAAACGAATGATTTGACACATTTGCTCAGTTACAGCTAACAGGCTAACCATACAATCTACAGCCTGTTACACAAGCTCAGTCATATCAGAGACAATACTACATGGCTAACATGATCAACGGCACTAAACAAATGAAGAAAATCCAATAAATCCACATAGCAAAGAAGTATAACTAATCTGTCTACATTCAGAGGGTGGTTGGCTAGCACGCCGTGACACAGCTTTGACTGACATTGGTTGCTTTGTCCAAGTCAACCTTCCTGTCCCCATGCTGACATAGGCTGTGGAGACTTTTCTTGTAAATCTCGTCCACGTCACATCCCAGGTTTCGTTGTTGACACCTTGGTGCTAACTGCGGTTCAGCTCAACAGCTGCGAGTTCTCGTCATTAACCTTTCTAGAAGTTACACAAGCAACACTGGCTTTTCAGTCACACAGAGATATAAATACATCCTAACATTGTTTTGAAGGAAAGTAAGGTCCCCTTGAGCATCAGATCTGAGTATTGCCTTCAGATGTACCTTGTAAGTGTTACAACTGTCCACTAGTCTCCACTGTGTAAGCATGTGAGATCTGACATTAGCAGCTTGTTATTAATTACTTTTTCATTTTTTTCATTACATTTTCTCTACAAGCTCTTATGTCAAAGCAGGTAATTCTTCACCTGCTTTCAATAAGAGACAAGGCTTTGTTATGAAGTGTTTTAGCTCTGATGAATCAGCAGACACGCACAGAGTACATTAGAGATCATCTACACCAGGGGTGTCCAACTCCAGGCCTCGAGGGCCGGTGTCCTGCAGGTTTTAGATCTCACCCTGGGTCAACACACCTGAATCACATTACCTCGTTACCAGGCCTCTGGAGAACTTCAGGACAGGTTAAGGAGGTCATTTAGCCATTTAAATCAGCTGTGCTGGATCAAGGACACATCTAAAACCTACATAACGCTGACCCTCGAGGCCTGGAGTTTGACACCTGTGATCTACACAGACTGATAGCAGCAGGTACCCTCACCCTTGTTTGGAGCAGAACTGGTAAAACTTCTTACATGTCGCCTGTAGCAGTCGAAGACCCCCCAGGTACCTGCAATCAGTAATAAAGACAAAGACTTCCTCACTATGACGCCTCCATCCTGCCTTTGGGCTCAGTCAGCTGGCTGCATACACACCCTTCCTTCCTGCTGATACAGAACAGATCTTGCAGGCTGCCAAACTCTGTGGGGTCGTTGAGTGGATGAGGGACTAAAACCTACAAAGGTCACAATACTTTAGAACAGAGTGGAGATGTTTTAGTTTATAAGAATATGTGGTCATTTGTATTACCAAAGTCTGGGTCTCCAGCAGAGTAACCTCAGCCCAGAAGTTAGCGATGGTCATGGCGATTGTTTTTCCATTGAAGCCATCTGAGGGATTCCCCATTAGTCCCACCCTGGGAGTCGTCAGAGATTTGGGAAGTATTTTATACCAAAGTGTGGCAGTTGCGTGTCCATGCTTTCTTACCTGGCGTATGACCGGCATGTAATAGGTTTAGCAGGGCTGCCTTGCTGCTTGGTGGAGTAGTGGGTGAGCCACTTGGTGTAGTCTGACAGTCCCTGAGATGTTGTGAGAGAAAGTGGTGTTAGACTGAAATTTAACCAGAAAAAGGAAGTAAAGTAACTGTACGCAGAAATGTACTTAAGATAGATTTTACATTAATGTAAAATATAAATGCAATTTTGTTTTACTCTTTTTACCCCAGACAATAATGGTTCCCTTAAAGAGGATCCATCCTGCGCAGTTCTAGCTTCAGGTACTCGAGAGTACACTATATTGACTCGCCCGTCCAAACCAGGTGTTCCAATCACTGTCATGGGCACAGCTGCATAAAATCACACACCAAGGCAAGCAGGCTGCTTCTACATACAGACCCTTTCCAAAAAATTAGAATATCATGGAAAATGATATTCTGAATGGAATTTCCATAATTCCATTCACAACGTTAAACTCTCATAGACGATTTCAAGTACTTAGTTGTTTATTTGTACATAATTTGGGCTTCCAGCTCATGAAATCCATGAAAACATGATTTCAAAAAAATTGAATACTGTGAAGACCTCACCATTCACTTCTCATTTTTTGCAGGAAAAAAAAAATTAGGATCACATCAGTGAGTTCCACTGCACAGTCTCTCAAATTGTATTGTATTTATTTAAATTTTTACTTTTTAATTATTTTACCTGCATTTTTTTAATCACTCTTATATTTAAATGTTCATTTGCTATTTTATCTAGGGATTGAGAGTAACGTAGTTTCTATTCTCTGTATGTCCTGTACATGTGGCAGAATTGACAATAAAGTTGACTTTGACTTTGACTTGAAATTAATCAAAATGTGGTATTTTCAAAATGATATGTCAATCTTCAATACTTGGTTGGGAATCCCTTCGCCTTAGCCACTGCCTCGATGTGGCATTGATGCAATCTGCCTGTGGCATTGCCTGGTAGTTATGGAGGCCCAGATTTCCTTGGTACTTGCTGTCAGCTCTTTGTTTTGGGGTCTGGGTCTTTTCCTCTTCATACCCCATAGATTCTCAATGGGGTTTAGGTCTGGTGAGTTGGCTGGCCAGTCAAGCACTGTGATGGCATGGCAATCAAACCAGGTTTTGGTGCTTCTGGCGGTATGGGCAGGGGCCAGGTCCTGCTGGAAGATGAAATCTGCATCTCCATACAGATCCTCAGCAGAAGGAATCATAAAGTCATCTAAAACACTCTGGTAGACTGTTGCGGTAACCTTGGATTTAAGAAGGCAGTTTGCCAACACCTGCACCGGACATTGCAGCCCAAATCATGACTGACTGTGGTTATTTGACACTGAACCTCAAACAACTTGGGTTCGGTTCCTCACCCATCTTCCTCCAAACACTTGGACCTTGATTCCTGAATGAAAGGCACACTTTACTTTCATCAGAAAAGAGGACCTTTGACCACTGGCCAACAGTCCAGTCCATCTTCTCCTTGGCCCAGTTGAGTCGCTCAGGCTCAGAAGTGGTTTTGAAGCTTTGATTCCTGCCTCATTCCACTCTTTCTGGGTCTCTACCAGATTCTTGAATCTTCTGTCTGATAATCCGCTGAATGCTGGTGCATCTTCTCCTGCCACATTTTGCCCTTCCACTAGACTTTCCATTGATATGCTTGGACACAGCACTCTAAACAGCCAGCCTCCTTAGCTATAAACTTTTGTGGCTTACCCATCCTATGGCGGGTACCATTGATGCTCCTCTGGCCAGTTGTCAAGTGTGCAGTCTTCCCCATATTGAACCTAACTGAGACAACTGGATCAAAGTGAAGCAAATTAATGACACCTGGGAAAACCTGTGCAGGTGCTTTGAGTTAGTACAGTGGTTCCAAACTTTTTTTGCTGGGTCCCCCTTTGTTTGACAAGAAAAATATTCGCCCCCTCTCGCAAACATCCTCCAACCACACACGCCCATATTTTGCGCCATTGCGGTTTATTTCACACCTCAAACATTTAGTAAACAATTAAGCAAATACAAGTAACCTGCAGGTAGTAAGAAAATAAATACCAACTCTTTTACGCTGCGTCCGCACCTACACGGGTGATTTTGAAAACGCAGCAGTTTCATCCACACATAAACGGCGTTTTGAATCACCAAAAACAGATTTTTTAAACTCCTTTTTTGCGTTTACATGTGGACGAGGAATACAGAGTTTGTCACGCAACGTCAAAGGTATGCGCCTTTTTCACGTCAGCTGTGCGCCACGTTATTGTTTACATGAGATGAATTGCAGAATGGCCGATAGTCAGATTAAGAGTATTTTGTCTCTGTCTGCAGGTTTACACGCAGTTACTGTCCCTCTATTTACAAAGGCAGAGGCGTCACGGTGTGATTGTTTTACATGTAGTTGTTTTTTCCTGTGTAATAATATTCAACATTGCATCAATACATTTTTTCAAAAAATGTCTCTCTGTGCAAAATGGGTTTAAAAACATAAACAGCTGTGGGATCCTGTTTGTCCGTGGTTTAAACAGCCCAGTGCTGCTCCCGACAGGGAAAACCTGCAGGGAGACCTACCTCAGCACCTGTGCAGGTGAAGCCAAAGGGCAGATGTGCTTCACCATATTTTCTAGTCTTTGGCTTGGAAGGAAATTGGTTTGGAAACATATTCAGCGATGCTTCATCTCCTGCTTTGCCTTTGTGTGGGAGCCCTTGCTAGCAGTGTCCAAGCATTTTGTTTTTTCCCCTTTTCATGCCGCGCCCCCCTTGCAATGGCTCTGGCGGGCCCCACACTTTGGGAAGGTCTGAGTTAGTAGATGAGTTATGTGTAAAACTCAGTTTAAAACATTCATGCCCTGTAAAATTTGGGCTCATGTCTTTATAGTTTCTAATTTTTCGAAATCATGTTTTCATGGATTTCATGAGCTGGAAGCCCAAATTATGTACAAATAAACTACTAAGTACTTGAAATCGTTTGTGGGCCCTGAATTTATAATCTATGAAAGTTTAATGTTTTGAATGGAATTATGGAAATAAATAAACTTTTCCATGATATTCTAATTTTTTGAAAGGGTCTGTACATTTGTGAAAGAATGGGTCGCTCATAGGAGCTCACTGAAGTCCAGTGTGGTACCATGACAGGATATCACCTGTGTAACAAATCCAGTTGTGAAATTTCCTCACTACTAAACATCAATAGACAAGCCTGGGTTTGACGGTTGCCGGGGGCACAGTACTAGTACTAGTACTGCACTGTGCCAAGTGTAGAGTTTAGCAGAGGTGGGGTTATGGCAGGAACTCCAGGCCTCGAGAGCCGGTGTCCTGCAGGTGTTAGATCTCACCCTGGGTCAACACACCTGGTAGCGGTAGCGGATTCACGGAGAGGGTGGAGTGCCCACTCCGGGTCGGGGATGAGTTCCTGCCCCAAGTGGAGGAGTTCAAGTATCTCGGGGTCTTGTTCGCGAGTGATGGGAGAAG
>NW_005187754.1:73227-76520 GCF_000239375.1 Pundamilia nyererei | reverse complement strand
CTCTGCTTAGGCTGCTGCCCCCGCGACCCGGCCTCGGATAAAGCGGATGAAGATGGATGGATGGATGTTTTCAGTGGGAGAAACGTTTCGTGTCTCATCCAGGTGACGTCTTCAGTCTCAGCTGACTGCAGGTTTCAATCTTAGAAACAGGACATTTGCATAATGACTGAAACCAGCCCACTGAGGAACAATGGGCTGGGAGGTCAGTTCCTTCATCATAATTATACAAATTCTCATGACCATTGATCAATGTCCATCAGTCCCATTCACAGAGAGTTGGGGAATGGCTGCAATCACAGCATGTAAGATGGTGACAGATGTACCCTCTGGTCCCCTCCTCCATTCAGAGATGGTCTTTCCCTTTTTCATGTAAATGGCCTCCTTGACTCGGCGCTCAAACCAGCGCTCCTCCCTGTCCAGGATGTTACATCCTCATAGAGCTAACAGAACCAGTAACTCGGGTTAGGGTTATAGACGCTTTACTCACGGTGATACATTGACTGCAGGCAGGCAACTTGTGCCTCTTGGTTTGAACATGTTCTTCCACATCAGACACTTACTATCACCTGCTTCTGATGGCTTCAGCTTCACCTACCTCACCCACTCCTCAGTCTACACTCAGTGCTATCTGACCAAGATTCAACACAGCTGACTGTGCAGGTGAAGTTCATTATGTCTGATTGTGTGTAATGTTCTCTGATGACCTATAAAATCTACATGTTTGAAAAACTGCCAAACTGATCTCAAAACAGCCCAAATTTGAACTTTATTCATTTGAACCTGCAGGATAACTGACTCTGAGACTGAGTTACTGTTTGTTCCTCTGGCCACAACATTGCAACTTAAATGTATTTACTCATCTTGATTGTTCACTGCAAACAGCCTTAATGCAGAAGCCAGGGTTCTCCGTGGTACGGCCTCATTTGCTGACAAACTCGAGTATAAAATAAATCGAGCACTCGTCTCCAGCTTGTTTGCATTGATGCAGAGGGAAGTGTCGAGCTGAGGTAAGAATACAAACCACTTGTCCGATCAGCTGGAAGCCAGTAGGAAGCTTCATACCAAACACGTGGCGCTGCTTCTCATTGATGAGCCACTCCTGAGGAGAAACAGCCATTAAAGTAAGTCTTCACTTTTTTTAGCTTGTTATAAAGTTGGATGGATTTGATGGGTTTAGATACAACAATGCAACAAGAATAAACGGCAGTTGAGTTCAAAACTGTTCCTGCACATTGCTGCCTGCATGGAAAGAAGCACGTGAGCTGCTTTAGCTTTACGAACCCAGAACTGTCCAAAAGCCCTGCCCACGGTCTGAGGCTGCTGGCTCAGGAAGTCCGACATGTAGGACAGCGTGTCCCTCTGGATGCAGTAGAACACCACGCTGGCTAGCTGGGACGCCGTCTGCCCTTCCTGTGGCTTTTCCAAGAAGCGAGTTACCCTGATTCAGAAAGTGCAGCATATAAAGCATTCACTCTCGGCTGCAAATATTAACACAACATAATTAATAACATAATTAACACAAATATTTCACAGCCAATCGTAAGTCTGCATTTTCCTTTGAACTGATGGGAAAGCAACAGTAAGTGAACCACAGAAGAGCCGCTGTGAATGGACAACAGGTCAAAATTTAAAGCCGATGGCTACAGCAGGTCTCACGCTTAGATGAGCTAACCCGAACCCTCCTCTCATGTAAGGGCCACTTCAGTGTTCAAGTAGAACAGAACAAACAACAAACAGCCACAAATATTTCCATAAATGTTTTGTTTGTTTTGTTAAATTTCAAATTGGTTGATCGTGGCTCAAGGAGTTGGCAGTTCGTCCTGTAACCGGAAGGCTCGGACAGTCTGGTCGTTGTGTCCTTGGGCAAGACACTTCACCTACCGCCTACTGGTGTTGGCCAGAGGGGCCGATGGCGCGATATGGCAGCCTCGCCTCTGTCAGTCTGCCCCAGGGCAGCTGTGGCTACACCTGTAGCTGCCTCCACCAGTGTGTGAATGTGAGAGTGACTGAATAGTGGCATTGTAAAGCGCTTTGGGTGCCTTGAAAAGCGCTATATCAATCCACTCTATTATTACTATTATTATTAAATTACTTACGAGTTTAATTTGTCAGCAACTTCCTGCCAGCCCTCTCTCCTTGCTTTTGCAGCCTTTGCAGTGTTCCCTTGCCTTTTAATTAAACTCTCAAACTCCTGAAATCCCTCAATCAAGAGTTCTTGCTCTGCTGCCGAAAAATACCGAGCGCTCTCCTTCGACATTTTCGCCGACCAATCAAAGGGTTGCAGATCAATGTTTCTACTATCGATGCGTAGCCCCTGTTAAGCCACCCAGTGATCTCACATTACTTCATCCAGCTGTACTGATCGTCAACAACAGGTGTGTTTGGAGAACCGGAATAGCGAGCTCAAAGTTAGCGCGATGATTTGATCTTGGATGTAGTAAGCGAGGTACGAAGAACGGACCCCAGGTCTTGAGGAGTGTCACAACATTTGGATGTTGGCTCAGTTTGGTGTAATTTAATGAAAGCTTGAATCCATCCAGTCCAGTCAGTTCAAACAGGTGGTGCTGCTGTTAGGGTGTGGGGGATATTTTCAGTAGCGGCTACATCATGTATAGTGCTGTTTCCGATCATGTCCCTTTATGACCACGGTGTATTTATGTCTGATCGCTGCTTCCAACAGTATAACACAACAAAGCTCAAATCATCTCAAACTGGCTTTTTGAGCAGGGGTCCGTTCTTCGTACGTCACTCACTACATCCAAGACCAAACCATCGCGCTAACCGTGAGCTCGCTAATCCGGTTCTCCGAACACACCTGCTGTTGACGATTAGTACAGCTGGACGCAGTAATGTGAGATCACTGGGTGTCGTAAAAGGGGCTACGCATCGATAGTAGAAACATTGATCAGCAACCCTCTGATTGGTTGGCGAAAATGTCGACGAAGCGCGCTCGGCTCGGTATTTTTCGGCAGCAGAGCAAGAACCCTTGAGTGAGGGATTTCAGGAGTTTCAGAGTTGAATTAAAACACAAGGCTGCAAAAGCAAGGAGCGAGGGCTGGCAGAAAGTTGCTGACAAATTAAACTCCTAAGTAATTTAATAATGACAATAATAATGGAGTGGATTGATATAGTGCTTTACAATGCCACTATTCATTCACTCTCACACTCACACACAGGTGGAGGCAGCTACAGTTGTAGCCACAGCTGCCCTGGGACAGACTGACAGAAGCCAGGCTGCCATATCGCGCCATCGGCCCCTCTGGCCAACACCAGTAGGCGGTAGGGTAGATTTA
>NW_005187754.1:34010-52605 GCF_000239375.1 Pundamilia nyererei | reverse complement strand
GACGGGCAGGGCAGAGAGAGATTTTGGTAGCCCTGCTGTTCCATTAGTTCCTGGTCGAAGGAACTAATGGAACAGCAGTTCCAAGGTTTTCCATTAGGTCATAGTACCTCGTACCAGGTACTGTTTTAGTACCTGCTCGGCCGGGGTTCCAAGCTAAAATGTGACGTGGTCAGACTGCACACCACCGATTGGCCAGTAAGGAGCGTCGCTCGTTTACGACAAGCTGTGTCAGAGCGATCAGCAGGTATATTCTTGGAGGTCCTATATTGTAATGGCAAACCAGCCAATCCCAGTAGGTACTAATGGAAAAGGGGATTTAGTGGGACGTTGACCCATTATTGATCATGTGACTCATCACAGCAGCCAAGGTGTGAAAAAGTGCGTGGGTCCTTATAGGGCTTTGGAGTTGACGTCACCCCGCAATGTATTGTGGGAGGGCGGCGCCATTTTCCGGGTCCATAAATCAAAACAATTTTCAAGCCGCCAAACTGTGAGTACGTCGTCATTCAAACCAAGGTAAGTCAGCTGGAGTGCATCGAGTGTAATAGCTATGGTTCACCCCCTACCACAGTTGATGTTATACATTTATCAATGAACTGCTAAAATCTCGTTGTCATATTATGTGCCCATAATTGTAAAGTTGATGCAAACTCCCACATTGATAATCGGGCAAAATACTACATCCATTTCATAGGCAGGCTTCCCTACAGTTGTGCGAAAGAATTAGCAAATCGTTACATAACACGTATGTCTGCAAAGTCACTCCATTCGATGTTTGTTCACAATTTCTATAACCTCCGAGACCACCAACAATAATATTATTAAGCTATAAAGAGTGATATGAATATATATAGAACTTACCGGAATGAAAATGTCCGGTAAGTTAAGTGATATCTGGACATGGAAGCGAACTGGATATCAGCTCATCTCACGGCTGCTATCCAGGCTAGACGCCTTCGTTTGGTAAGGTCCGCCATATGAGCTGCCTCATGTTGCTTCCAGGTTGAAAGAATAAGAAGACAAACCCTTTTTAAGCTTATTCCTGTGCCGGTTGTGCGATCGAACATTGCAGCCGACCACACAGCAAGTACGAACCATGGCTGTTGTGTGTGCTTGCGCTTTGTTTGGACCTGGAAAATGGCGCATCAGGCCAAAATCCTTTCCACGCCCACCCTGTGACATCACGCTCCAAAGCCCTATCAGCAGAGGTTTCGGGTGAAACCATTGTGAGATCTTGCCCCACCCTATCATGTGACTTATTAAGATCACCTGGTGCAAGACGTGAGTGGGTGTTAAGGTGCCTGGGAAAGATCTCTAAGGCTACGTCCACACTAATGCGTTTTTGTTTGAAAACGCATCGTTTTGGCCTCTCGTCCACACCGACGGCGTTTTCCCCAAAGAAAAACGCAGCATTTTGAAAACGCTCTAGAAAGCAAATACATTCAAAAGGGAGCTGTCCCGTCGCAGTGTGGATACTCGAAAACGCAGACTTTCTAAAACGATGACGCATTTTAGTCATGTGATGCAGTCACGTGACCAATTAAACAAAGATAGCGGAGGGCATTATACAGCAGTTGTTTTGATTGCTCTCAATTTTGGCAGCCCTAAAAAAGATTAATATCAGTTTGTACATGCTCCAGAGAGCTTTTCTTCAAATTCTTTAATTCTCACTCGCTTTTGCGCATGCGCAGGACTGGAACGTAAGCGTTTTCGGCCGTTTCAATGTGGACGCACAACTCTGTGAAAACGACTGAAAACGCTAGTGTGGATGCCGAGCGTTTTCAGACGAAAACCGCGTTTTCAAATCTATCTGGGCTAGTGTGGACGTAGCCTAAACTTGGATTGTAGCTGGCAGACAGTTGCACGGCGTACACTAAACGTTGCAGTATATGCTGTGCAATGCTCAGTAGGGCTGGGCCATATCATACCTTTCATTGTAACACCGGTGTAATGTTGGGCAACGATAGGAAAATGAAATCTCGCGATAGAATATGGGTAAAACGCGCATGCGCAGTGCCTTTGTTTACATACGCACATGGCGGAAAAAGCATGGCGGCGACGCAGAATGAGAAGAGCGAAAGCGGATCGTTGAATGAAACAGATGAACCTGAACTGGTTTGTAAAAATGCTGCAGCTTCACTGGTGTGGAACTGGTTTAGCTTCGTCCGTCAGATACACAACAAAGCGCTATTTTTGGTAGCGCATGCTAGCGGGCCGTCGTTATTACTGTGTTTTTTTTTGGAAAATACGGCGCACTTAAAATCAATCCTTTGATTTCTCTGAAAGTCGACAGAGCCCCTTATAATCCCGTGTGCCTTATGTATGAACTCTGGTTGTGTTTACTGACCTCGAAACGATTTTATGTGCACGGCGCTCGAAAATCTGTCAAATGTTTCAGTACGACTTTGCTGAGCTACGAAGCCGCACCACTTGATGGATTGTCGGAGCGTTACGGCTGTCGTAGGCGGAGCCTCGCGGAGTGATACGTGCTGTGCTTCAACATAATATTACCGTACTGTGTGTGTATAACCTCTTTTTAAGTTTTGTGGATATTATACATGGTTATGCTGAGGATATGTCGGCCAGTTTCCACTGGAAATGCCTTTTGGTTAAACTGTCAGCGAGGAATTTGCACTGTTACATTTTTATATAACTTTAATGCACATAAAAAACAGCTGCTTGTTTAAGTGAAAATACATTGATGGGTTTTTTTGCACTAATAAAGTTGAGGAGTTGTAAAGCATTTTGTCTAGTGTCAGTTATATCGTTATCGCAAATTTTCAAATGTATATCGTGATAAATATTTTTGGTCATATCGCCCTGCTCTAATGCTCAGTACTCTACACTGGCTAGATATCGAGCCAGCTGGCCACATGGCTGTGTAACTCATAAACACCCACTCCAAAAACACATGGCACAACACAGAAGAGCCACCTCGACCGGACGAGACTCAGCTGTACATCTGCATCTAAAGGTCAAAGGTCACTCTGTTGAGGATGCTAGCGTTCACATTTTGGACAGAGAGGACAGATGGTTTGAAAGAGAACTGTAAGAAGCCATCCATGTGCAGTGTGAAGGACCATCCTTGAACAGAGGCAATGGTTTACGACACCTTTTTCTTCCAACCTCCTAAGATTACAGTTAGCTGTCAGTTATTGTTGGCACCTGTGTGACAGTCTGAGTGGTCGCGGGGAAACCGGCGACCAGGCTGACCGCTGCAGCTCCGTCTGTCTGACCCTCCAACTGGCCATCTGCCACCTGGATCACTCTGTAGGTCACCTGCAACACAACACATTACACTGAGTGCTTGATGTCTCATTACCTCTGAGGTGACAGGTAAACCTCAGGAGAACACTCCAATCTACCTGAACTTCTAAGCTGGAACCTGTGCATTTGTGCTTAGGTGAACTACATTCAAATTAGAAGTGTCAGAAAACAAACAAGCAAACAGTGACAGAATGAAAGCAAGTCCTTCCTCTCAGCACTCCGTCCTACCTGTCCACCCGCTCCTTCTGTCTTGAACAGATATTTGATGGGTTGGTCAGTAAAGGTGGCAGCAGACTGAATGGTAGCAATAGCTGCTGGATCCTCAGCGGTAGCTACGGACCCTGAAGAAGCAAACGTATAAAATGTAAGACAGCCCTAGAACCATCAGAAATAAGTCTGAGGACACAGCAGCAGTTTAAAAAGACTGAAACTGTGTTACTTATGATTTGGCTGTCCCACACAACCAGATATGCTCTGGAAGATTACAAAACTGCAAAGACTTAAAGGAAATGTTATAGTAACAACACAATCATGTCGCTCCAGGTCAGCTGAAGTCACTCCTTTATTAATCCATTATTAATGTCATCCCTCTTTGTCTTTCAGTGTATCCTGGAATCACCCTTATTTAAGATAAACTACACAGCTACAATCACATGGAATTCAGGTTAACCAGCAAGGTAAATATTAAGCTTCTCCAGAAATCTGTGTGTAAAAAAGGAAACTCACTTCCTTCACCTCCTCCAACCTAAAAGCTCCTTGTATCCATAGCCATGTGCCAGCAGTGAAAATACGTGTGTGCCTGCCTGTTTGATCGGCTCTTAATGAATAATGAAGCAGTTTCACTTAATAACTGCTGGTGAGGACGAGATATCTAGCCAGCTGGCCACATAGCTGTGTAACTCATCATAACTGTCAAAATGAAAGCTCGGTCTGCTTTCAGTTGGGAGATACTGACTGTATCTTTGTCAGCAGCAGGACAAAGGAGACTCCAAGTCCCATCAACTCAACTGTACTCTCAGGCAGAACCGCCCGAGTCTGCATCGGACTGTTTAAAGTACATAGAAGTACCACGGCAGTCCCTTAGTACAGTGTTAATAGGAAACTTTAAAGGCAGTGACACACACACACACACACACAGCTTTTTTTTCTTTACCTTCCTCGTTGACGGTAACAGTGCCGTCTTGTTCAGGGCTTTTCTGCTGACTTCGCACGTTGGAAACAAAGGATACATAAATTAGCTCATTCCCCTGTTAAATACAAGTCCTTGACTTTGTCGTAACTGCAACAATGGCGCGTTTAAACGCCCCACTCACCTCTTCATTGCTCGGGAAGCTCTTGGACGAGGAGACCGCCTTCACTCGCTCCCACAGCCAGACTGAAACAAGTTCATGAGTTTGACAAAGACGTGGGACAAACTTTGCTCACGACTATAAAATATCGTGTGTCGATATGATGTCGTTTGAGCGAACACACGCTTAAAGCGGGAGATTGCAGCTAAAACGACATTAGAAAAACGTTGGCGGTAGCTAGCAGTTAATGCCGAAGCAGAAACCGTGCGAACGTCACGGTCTGTGCGCAGGAAACGAGCAGATGTCGCCTTCAAAGTTATAGCATCAACATTGGTGGCAGCAAACAAGGCAAGTCACTGAAGTGTTCAACGTCGGTGTCTGTTGTAGTCAGTGTTACCTTTAACACTATAGCACGTTATATCTAGCTTATATTTGTATTTTACTGCTATGACTGAGCGAAGTTTCGACGTGTGCGCCAAACCAGCGCTTTTAATTTGACAGTTCTGGCGGAAATCTAATGTCTCATTGCGACTCGACGAGGATCCTGTCTTTTCTGTTACATTACCGTACGGCCCCAGCGGTTTTTGCAGATGTTTAACAAAGCACTCCTCTTCCTGCTGCCTCGGTGAAAACAGTGTCTGCCCTCGCTAATAAAGACGACGTTTTTATAAAAAAACATTCTAATGTCCAAATTATGCGCTTAGTTCTAAATGATGGCCAAGATATTCCAGACTGAACAAAGATCTACTTACACAGTGGTCCCTCCTCCGATATTTGTCAACAGAGCTGTTTCAGCTTTACGCATGCGCCACAGGAGATCAAGTCGGCTGCTTCCAGATCAGTAACAGCAACAATATACAAATAACTACACTTCCGTTAAAAATGAGTCTATGTTACACAACTTCCAAATATATACTTGCGTCACTATTCAGAGTAAATTGGTACATTTGACTGCATTCATGAAAGAGGACCTCACGGAAGACCTAACGTGTACCAGCTTGACACAGGTAACCTGAAAGTGTGTGCTCTGCGGCCAGGAGGGTTCACTGTTCAGCTCGGATGTCCAGAGCGTGTGGAGGCGTCTGTGGGGTGTCCCTCGGTCACTTCAGTGTTGCCTTTATCCTTCAATGACTTCACTACATCCGCAGAGGGTCAACATTCAAAATAAACAATGACAGAAATCAACATGGGTCTCCAGTATTCTGGCGGAAATGCCGTTTTAGTTGCAATAAAAATGCATTATTATTATTATTATTCTTGTAGTTATTACTCGATCTAATACTAAGCGTGATGCATTATGAACGTGTTCAAACGAAAAAAAAATATGAGTGCTCGGGCCAGGCGAGGTAAAAGCGCTAGACAGCGCCCGTGGTTCGAACACTCTGACGAAGGCTGGAAGAGCTTTCGGTTGCTGAGAAGTAACCACTGAGCTAAACTAACGCGGAGGCAGCAGCGGGGAAAGAGCCCTTTAAAGGCGTCTGTCCTGTCGTGTCATATCTGACCGACTTACAACTTAAAACACTCATAAATATCCGATTGCCTGAAGGCCTTATGACATCCTCCACACTATGCACTTGAAAAGGCGATGATCACCTCTTTTATTGAGTGTTTTAATCAACCTTGTGTTCAATCAATCTGTTTGTGTTCCCGGTGAAAAATGTTTGTTATGCTAACTTAAGAGCTGCTAAAACAGACCGGTCAATTGTGACCGGGAACACTAGTTAAGCTTAAGGAATCACTTCCTCATCCACTGTGAGTGGAAGAAAAATAGATGGAAAACACTGGACAGCGCCCGTGGTTCGATCCCTCTGACGAGAGTAAAGCGGTTCAAAGGTGCTGAGAAGTAACCACTGAGCTAAACCAGCGCGGGTGTGCTTGCAGGTAAAGTGCCTTCTAAAGGCTTCTGCCTCCGTGGCGAAGTCGCCAGCTTACAGCGCCACGCTGCTTTCAGTGAAAGTTGTGGTGTTTAATGTCGGCGCGGAGGAACAACCAACAGAAAAGAAATCCCAACAAAACCCCAGAGATTCGAAAAAGCGCCTTTTGGAACAGAAGAAGCTGTTCTCGACACTCCACTCCATTAAAGAAGGGATCGCCAGCTACTGCCCTGCAGCTTTCAGACGCATCCCTACTCCCACACATCTGAATCACATCTTCAGCATGCCATCAAAGGCCTCGTAACCGGCTATTCATTTGATTCAGGTGTGTTGGAACAAGGATGCATCTAAACGCTGCAGGTCAGTAGGTCTCGAGGACTGGCGAAAGAAATAAAGAAAAGGAAAGAAGCACCGGACACGTCACTGTTACATCCCTAAACCTCCAAAAGCCTTTTTGTAGATGGAGCGGGTAGTGAACAGGATACTTGCTCTTTTGATGAAAAAAACCTACACAAATAAAAACGTTAAATAAAAACGTTTTCTCCCGTTGGCTTCAAATAATAATAATATTTAAAAAAACGTAACGTCCACGTCTCACAGACCTTGATACTTCACGTGGTTATTGTCATCACCTAGTGGTCAAATTATGATATTACAACATGACCTTTTTCTTTTTTTTAAAGACATCTGATCAATTTTCCACAGATTTATTTGATATGTAATAAATCTACTCATGGCAGTCATCTTAGGTCACTGCAGATGTGGTTCCTGTTTGGCTCGCGATATAAAATGTGCATTTATGCTAAAATCAAAGCACAAGCCGTGCTGCTCCTCACAGGTTTCTGATAAGTATGAGCACTGACCTTGGGTAGCGTCTTATCTCCTGCTCGAACACAGACAAACACAAGAAAGCTCACAACTCTGTTGACCACAGACATGGTAAATGGCCTGTATTTGTATAGCGCTTTACATCGCTACACTTTAGCCCTGTGAAGCTGGAGAGCAAGAGCCGGATCATTTTGACTGTGTGACAGAACCAGCAGGTCCCATCCTGCCTTCCACAGGACATACTTAAATCTACAGTCACAATCCAGTAGTTACTTATGTTTCCAGCCCCCTCCCCCAGTGTTTTGTGGAACATGCCTTTCTTTTCTAGATTTATTTTTTAAGTCAATTCAGGGTTACACAGAGAAACACTTCTGCATGGCAGTCATGCTGTAAAGGCAAAGGCTAAGAGTAATTACCTACTAACAATCAACAATCTGGCTTAGAGGAATTTACCAAGAAAAATCAAACGTCAGTTTCTGTACTACACAAAGGTAAGAATTAGACTCAGTGCTTTCATGAAAGGTTGCAAGAAGCCCAGAGAACAGTGAATATCATGACCCACAGTGAAAGCTAGAACACTGTGTAATAAAACAGAATCCCACATAGCCATATTATATTCAGTGCAGCAATTACCCTCTCGTCTTTTAACAACAGTCCATAAGAGACTTCTGGAAGTTTATTTATGATGTATTGCTGGCATCAAATTTAAAATATGCAAATTTCCTGCTATAGTATGATGTCTCAGTTTAAACATCTGGTGTATATTTTATGCTGTACTGTAAATAAAATATGGGTTTCTAAGATTTGCTGATCATTGCATTGTTTTTATTTCCATTTTGCACAGTGTCCCAATATCTTTGGAGCTCACAGAAGGACAAAAAAAAGCTTCGCCCACTCAGTGAACTCATTTTCCTTGCTATCAGATCTTTATGACGCTGAGCTTCCCTATCCTCACATCTATGTTTTCCCACAAACTCTTAACGCTGGAAAACGAAGGTGCTTTTGAATACTGTGTTGCGATGTGCAGCAGGAGCTGGTTTCAATGACGCCCAAACGTCCTATTAAAAAAAAAAGCAATAATGATACAGCGGAAGTGAGTTAATGCTTTTAATTCATAAGTCTTTAATATATCATATTATCATATATCATAGTTGGAATTCAGTTTATATGTTAACATACTGCATTATTGCATGTACTTGGGGATCAGGCAAGTAATGGACGCCTGCATAGAAATGTATTTAAGAAAGTTTCTTAAATTTCAAAATGCCTAAATGGAACAGATACATCTGTGTTAGTCAAAGCGTTCAGAGACCCTCCTTCATGCTTGCTTCATCAGGAGTCAACGACTCTCCACAGAGTGAGGAGCACCACAGGCCACAGGGAGGTTGGGCTTGCAGCACAGCACTTTGGGATTTGTTCTGTAAGGATAAGAAGAGCACAGCTTGTCTCATCCTGTTTGATGGAGCCTGACAGTGATGCGTCTGCTACACAGTTAACGCTTTGTGCTGCAGTTTGAATGAATTAACTGCACTTTTATTGAGCTCGAGTTCTTTTAACTTCTTTGATCTGTTCTCTTGACACATCAAGTTGCATGGATTCAACTGCGGCCCTCCACACCATGCATGAGTGGACAACACTCATATTCATTTCAGTGTTGTATCTGGCAAGCTTTAGGATCGAGGAAACGTGATTAGAAAAAGACATGAGCTCATTTATTTTAGATTATTTTAACCACAAATTCTGTCTCTCACCTGCAGATCTATTCTACTGTAAAGATGTATTAAAAATAAAGAAATCAGTAACATTGCAAGCACTAGTTATTCAGAATTGTTAAACCTGGCAGTTATTTTCTTTGATATCTGATTAATTATCGAGTGTGCTATTTTTCAATTCAATTTTATTTTATTTATACAGCGCCAAATTGCAACAACAGTCGCCTCAAGGAGCTTTATATTGTAAGGTCGACCCTACAATAACACATACAGAGAAAACCCAACAATCATATGACCCCCTATGACCAAGCACTTTGGTGACGGTGGGAAGGAAAAACTCCCTTTTAACAGGAAGAAACCTGGAGGGGCGGCGCCATCTGAGAAGGAAGACAGGATAAAGACATGCTGTGGAAGAGAGACAGAGATTAATAACAAGTACGATTCAGCAGAGAGGTCTATTAACACATAGTGACTGAAGAAGAAACACCCAGTGCATCATGGGAATCGCCCGGCAGCCTACGTCTATTGCAGCATAACTAAGGGAGGATTCAGGGTCACCTGGTCCAGCCCTAACTATATGCTTTAGCAAAAAGGAAAGTTTGAATTTTAAAAGTAGAGATAGTGTCTGTCTCCTGAATCCAAACTGGAAGCTGGTTTGCCAGGAAATTGTCAACTGTATGCTAACCATCGTCCCCTAAAGCCTAGAACATATTCAAAATGCTTTGGATGCATTAGAGCAGCGGTCCCCAACCCCCGGTACCGGTCCGTGAGTCGTTCGGTACCGGGCCGCGAGAGTTGAGGCTCAGGTGTGAAATGTCTGGTTTTCAGGGTTTTATCGGTTTTCAGCGTTACTTTGTTATCGTTTTTATGGTTTACTCGGTTTTCCTGGGTCTTTTCAGTGTGTTATGAATAAATCTTCTTTTTTCGGTGCTAGTTTTATTTTGTTGTATTTATCCGCGACACCTTAAAGGCCGGTCCGTGAAAATATTGTCGGGCATAAACCGGTCCGTGGTGCAAAAAAGGTTGGGGACCGCTGCATTAGAGCACTTTTCAAAAATTTTTACATAATAATTATTGATAAATCCATTTTAAATACTAGGACACCGGCAAGCATGAACTTACTTTGATATTTGTGTCAATTAAGCAAAATTATTACACTGACAAGCACAGTTGGGGCTCAATACTGGCACAAAATATTGATTTCATTTTCCAGTTTTAGCTATTGTAAGTTTTTACAATGGAAATAAACAAATCAACAAAAGCAAAACAAAAAACCCACAATGGATGAAAAACAATTTGTTAACACTTTGCATATGACTGGGTAGTATTAGCAATTTATAGCAACAGGAAATCAGGAAATAAATCACTTTCTCTTGTATTTTGATTACAGTGAAGATTTAAGACTGGCTGGGCCACTGACCTTTAAATGATCACCTGCTGAACTAAATCCTCGCTATGAGTCTCTGTCTCTACCCACCTGTGAAATTTGCTCATCAGTTTAAAGGTGGCTATATGCTTGTGAAATTTTGCACACATGCAATCCTAAAGTGGACAATGTCCGTCTATAAACGGGCATTCAACACTTCCCAAGGTGCTCAAAATGACCTTTGTGGTAGTTCCAACTAGGCTTTTTACAACTGCGTTGCATCTTTAAAGTAATGATTATTGATTAGTTGATCTCCTTTGCAAAAGTATTACATTTCTCTCCTAACCATGGAACCCATTCTGGGTTATCTGGTGAATAAAATGTTGGCACACCGGGACAAGAACATCTTGCTAAGAAATCTGGGGGCAGGGTTGGGCTGCTGTGTAATGAATACTTACGTTTTTCTTTTTGTGTCTTGTAGTCTATGGTGATATTCTTCGTTTCAGTCCTCTTGTTTCTTGTCAGTGTGCATGTGAAGTTTGTCACATTACCAGTCTCTTGCAACTCGCTATGACTGTGTTCTGTTAATGGGACAGTGTAATTCTTGCACATCGTGTTTTTCATTGTAGCCAGTATACCTCCATTCGATGTCTTGAATTCACAGCTGAAGGGCTTATAGGGAGGTTGTGAACAGTCTTGATAGTAGCACTGCAATCTTTGAAAAGATCAAATGGTATGGTTAATATAAGGCACACTTCATTTAATGTTAGGGTTCAGTACAGCATATGCATTCGATGTGATAGTGGCATTAACACTGAAAGCTCGAACCTGAGACTGTTATTTTCCTTTGTGTCGATGCAAGCAGTAAACACACCAAAATCCCCCACCTTTTTGGCAGAGATAGAGCCTGTAATCAGATGTTTGGATACATCATGTCATACACAGTCACAGTCAAGGCGTTCTTCAGATGTATATACAAAACTCCAGTTCTAATAGTTCCCCCAAACTAAACTTTAGAACTTCTAGTGCTGATGAACTATCATTTAGCTTACACACTTTAGTGCAGGGGTGGGGAACTCCAGGCCTCAGGGCCGGTGTCCTGCAGGTTTTAGATGTGTCCTTGATCCAACACAGCTGATGTAAATGGCCAAATGACCTCCTTAACATGTCTTGAAGTTCTCCAGAGGCCTGGTAATGAACTCATCATTTGATTCAGGTGTGTTGACCCAGGGTGAGATCTAAAACCTGCAGGACACCGGCCCTCGAGGCCTGGAGTTGCCCAGTCCTGCCTCAGTGTTCAAAAAAATCTCACTTTGATTTTTGAAAAAAAGCAGGACATTCAGCTGTTCAGGAACTTTATTTTCAATAGTTTCCATTCTTATAGAGCAGCGGTGCCCAACCCCCGGGCCTCGGACCGGTACCGGTCCGTGAGTCGTTTCGTACCTGACCGCGAGAGTTGAGGCTCAGGTGTGAAATGTCTGGTTTTCAGGGTTTTTATCGGTTTTCAGCATTATTTTGTTATCATTTTTATCGTTTACTCGGTTTTCCTGGGTCTTTTCACGTGTGTTATGAATAAATCTTCTTTTTTCGGTACTAGTTTTATTTTGTTGTATTTATCCGCGACACCTTAAAGGCCGATCCGTGAAAATATTGTCAGGCATAAATCGGTCCGTGGCGCAAAAAAGGTTGGAGACCGCTGTTATAGAGGGTTCAAGCTGCTCTTGTTCGTAGACTGAAAGTTACCAGCAAACCTGACAATCTCTTAAGTGAGAAAATGAATGAATACATCCATAATCACTACAGCTCTCACATTAACACAAATGGAAATTTGGACGTGACAATTTTGCTTTACAGGCAGAAGTAGCGTGTGTGAAGGGTCTCAGTTATCAAGGTCATGGTAGTCTAAGGAGCTTGGAAAGAAAAGCGACTGGACTTCTTTAAGTTTCCTGAAGATGTTTCGCCTCTCATTCGAAGAGGTTCTTCAGTTCTAACACTGGATGGTGGAGAGTCCCAGGTAGTTAAGCCCTAGTGGGAGTTGTGTCTCATCACATGAACCAAGGTGTGAAAAGGGATATGGGTCCTTATCAGCAGAGTTTCGGGTGAAACCATTGTGAGACCTTGCCTTAATCTATCACGGGACCTATTGAGATCACCTGATGCAAGATGTGAGTGGGCGTTGAACTGCATTGTTACGCAAACAATACGCAGTCTCGATTTCTTCTGTGGGATTTGGATGGTAGGCTCAGAGCTCAGTGTAAACCACATATATCATGTATCATTACATTAACAGTTCAGGCTGGTGTTCATGGTGTAATTGTGTAGGGATGGGTTAATCTTTGCACACACTTTGGGTCCCTTGGTACCAACTGAGAATCATTTAAACTCCACAGTCTACAGTGCACCCAGAAAGTATTCACAGCACTTCATTTGCTCCACATTTTGTCACGTTACAGCTTTATTCCAAAAACTGTTCAGTCGGAAGATCAAACTTTGAGCCTGAGGTCCAGAGCGTTCTGGAGCAGGTTATCATCAAGGATGTCTCCGTCCATTGCTGTGTACGTCTTTCCCTCCAGCCTCTCCCAGTTTCTGCTTCCAAAAAAAAGAGATAGACGTCCTTCGGGAATGTTCACCTCTCTTGTCAGAGTAACAATGGAGCTCTGTGAGAGTGACCATTAGATTCGTGGTCACCTCCCTGGGTAAGACCCTTCTACCCTGGTCCCTCCTGCTAGCCATGCAGCCAGCTCTAGTGAGTCCTGGTGGTTCCAAATTGTTCTCACTGAAACCTTCAAGGCTATAGACATTGTTCTGTAACCTTCCTTAGACCTGTGCCTCGTTACAATCTGATGTCTGTAGATAATCCTCAGTCATCCAGGTAAGTAAAAACAGTTGATTCTGTTCATCTGGACGTTTTCAGTGGAAGAAACGTTTCGTCGCTCATCCAAGTGACTTCTTCAGTCCAAACTGACTGCAGGTTTCTATTCTATTCTAACATTCTTGACAAATATCTGTTGTAATCTTTCTCTTCTTTATATCCAATAATGATTTGCCTACATTAATGTATTGCCATGTCCACGTGGGCCTGAAAGCCACTGTACTGTCTGACTGAATTCTTTAAATGCTTTAAAACTTTAAATGCTCCAGCTTCATTATCACCAACCCACCCAAAACTACTTTTTTATCCTTTCCTCTTTCCCAACAATTTTCTAACATTTTTCTAATACGATTACTTTTATTATGACCTTTCAAATTTATACAATAATTAACCTTTAACACTTGCCTTGTAACATTTCTCCGGATTGTACTTGTAAAGCACATATTGGTGTTGTCTTCATCGTCCCTAAACAAATGATCAGTGCACCGATCATAAAATACCTTCCCTCCAATCCACACCTCCATTCCTACATACTCCAAATCCCCTTTCTCTTATTTTATATGGAATACTACACTCAATGAAACACACCCGCTGTCACGGTTCTGGGTCAGTTTCGAACCAGTATTTTGAGTTTTGATTGTTAGTTTATTTTTTGAATGATTGTTGTGGTTTTGGGTGTGATGATTATTATTATTGTTAGAGTTCCATGTTTCTGTTTATTTGGGGTTAAGATTTGTGCTCTCATGTTTTGTGTGGGTTTAGTTTCATGTGTCATTTTCTGTCTGTCTCTCTCTGTCGAGTCTGCGTCTTAGTGTGATGGTTTCTTGTTCCTGTTTTATTGTGAAGGTCTACGTCTCATGTGAGTGTGTTCAGTTTTACCTCTGTCTCATCTTGTTGATTATTCCCAGCTGTGTCCACCACCTGTGTGTAATTCCCCTGTGTTTCTCTGTGTGTATTTTAAGTCGTGTCCTCTGTCATTGTAGTTGCTGGTCCGTCTGCGTATCCACCATGTTTCATCCGTGTGTTCCCTGCCGTCATCCTCATGTACCATCGTCTTCCTTCCTTTATGTTCAGGTTCGTGTTCGTGCTCAGTAGTCTAGTTGTCCCAGTATAGTTTAGTTCTCCGTTTTGCCGTTTGCCTCTCTTTTTGTGTTCAATAAATCACCTTTACACCTTCACGACTGCCTGCGTTTGGATCCTCCTTTTCCTTTTCTACACGGCTCTTTTCACTCGCCGTGACACCCGCCTCCATTCCCTTCTTTCCTATCGCATCTAACTGCAATATATCCAAATAAAGTCCAAAAAAGTCTTCAACCATGTTTCCTGTGTACAAATTATGCCATGTTTTTCTGTCTGATTGTATATAAACTGTTTATAATCTTGACCGTTTGACAAAAGACGACTTGCATTCCACTGTAGGATTAATATGTTTATAAACTGAACCATCACATTCCCCTTCTTGACTTGCCCAACTACAGTTTAGATATGAAGAATATCAGGTGAACTATGACATGCCGCCTTCACAATAATCTGAATCGTCTTCGCCTTGGACTCATGTTGCATTTATTACAATAAATGTCACCATCTTCTTCTTGTCTACCTCCATTTTTCTTTCAACCGTGTCCACAGCCTTTTTCATTACTCGTTTCTTCCCTATCATGGGTTTTTCACTCGGTCTCTCTTGCTCAACAACACGCCTCTGCACCTGTCACTTCCTGCAGGATCCTCGTTTGTTGAGCAACTGTCTGCTGCCTCGGCACTTCACATCCCCAAAAAGCAACACTGTTCTCCTCCGCAACTACAACATTTTGGTTTTACTCCAACTCCACATTTTCCTTGCTGATGATCTCCAGAACATCGGACACATCTCCTCTTTCCTTTACATATCTTAGCAATATGTCCAAATTGCTGCTAACACCTCATTGGTTTGGGTACAAACTCCATCACACTGAAACGCATCAATCCAATGAAGATCACCTGTGGTACCTCTTCTGTTTCAAATTCCACCTCCACAGGTTCTGTTTCTCCTCTCTGTGGACCTCTTGTCATTAGTCTTACTCCTTTAACTTCCCTGTTTCTGAGTTATAAATTCTCACCCATTTCTTTCATATTTACATTTAACAGCACTACTACAATGGCTCCTTTATTTCCATTATTTCTCTTTCTACTACTCTTACAGTTGTTTTAACACAAACCCGCACAGGTTTCTTCACTTTTACCACCTCAGCTTCTGTGTTACAACCAATCAGCAGATTCCAATCTTCAAGAATCTGTCATGGTCCTGCGACCATGACTCAGTGACTTTATGTTTATGCACTTATTGTTATTACTTTCATTATTATTCATGGCTGTTTTGGGATGGTTTGTGTTTGGGATTTTAGATACTGGGTTTTGGGTTTGTGCTCCCTCTATTGGTCCCTGGTGTTAGTGTTCCCCTGTCTCGTCAGGTTAATCAGGTCCAGCTGTGTCTCCCACCTGTGTGTGATTTTCCCAGTGTCTCTCTGTGTATTTATAGTGTGTGTTTGCCTCTGCTCCTCGTCGCGTCGTCTGTGTACATACCCTGTGTTCATACCTGATGTAATCCTCTGCGTGCTCTCCCTGCTGTTCTCCCTTCATGTTCAGGTTTGCCACTCCTCTGTGTAGTTTATCCCAGTTTAGTTCGTCCTTGGTTCTGTTTGCCATCTCCACTTTGTGTTTGATATTATCAATAAATCACCCTCACACCTGAATAAGTGCTGCGTTTTGGGTCCTCCTTCCACTCTCCACACGGCCGCTGCCCCGGACCGTGACAGAATCTTAGCATTTTTGATTTGTCCAACTTGTGCTGTAAGTGTTTTTCTCAGCTTAAGAGGATTGATTTTCTTTACGCCCTCTTCTTCAAAGCTTGCACTGACATTTACAGATTTGTCTTCTGACTAGGGCTGGGCCATATCATACCATTCATGGTAGTACTGGTATAATTTTGGGCAACAATAGAAAAATGAAATATCGTGATAGAATACTAGTAAAACGCGCATGTGCAGTGCCTTTGTTTTCATACGCACACATCGGAAAAAGCATGGCGGCGAAAGCAAATCGTTGAATGAAACAGATGAACCAGAACTGGTTTGTAAAAATGCTGCAGCTTCAGTGGTGTGGAACTGGTTTATAGTGATGTGCAGATCGATCCTGAAATATCGATTCCTCCGATACCAAACATTTATGTTCTAGAATCGATTCTCACATTAAAATATCGATATTTTAGTAATTTAGGGTAAATTTGTAGTTTATCACTAACAGGAACACAGTGGAAAGAAACTATAACATTCTGATTGTCTACATTCAAAGGAACTACTTCCTCTTCCGCCTTTCATAGTCATGTGCGAAATACGGCTGTATAACAATGGCTGAGTGTAATTGTGCGGACGTATTTTATCTCCACAAACAGCTGAGACGTGGTTTGTGTCACGGCTGGCGGGGTGAGCCGTGTGGTGTAGGAGGAAAAGGACCCAAAATGCAGGCAGTTGACTGGTGATGAGAGTGAAGTTTTATTTGCAGAAGTGGAGCGACTGAACAGGTAGTGAGAAAAGACGAATGACTGAAAAAACCTAGACTGGGAAAACTAAATAACAAACCTAAGCATGAAACGGGGAGCGGAGAATGCAGAGCGACGTCGTTACACCGAGAAACACAGACGATCCGACGATGAACAGAAGCCAACACACACTATAAATACACACTAGGTAATGAGGAGATGACATGCAGGGGTGGACACAGCTGACACTAATGGACATGATGAGAGGCAGACCTACAAAGTAAAACCGGAAACACACAGACTGTTTTGCAACAAAAACGCAGGGACCTGAACAGAGCACAGAGGGGAGACACAGCTGGGAGCAATTAGGCTAACGAAACAGGGGAGAGGTAAAACTGAACACACTGACATGAGACATGAACTTTCAGAGTAAAACAGGAAACTAACAGACACAGAGAACCAGGCAGGACACTGAACTTGACAGGCAGACTCATGAGCAGACACAATAACACCATGGACAGACAGAGGGAACACAGAGAAGTGGGAGCAGGCAGGCAAAGAACAGAAACCTAACAAATGGCAAAATCACAACAGAATACACACTCGGAATGAACAAAAGCATAAGGAAACACAAAACACTGAGTCCTCAGACTCAGGACCATGACAGTTTGCGATACATGTGGCAAAAAAGTGCTCCAAGAGTGAGGTGTTGTGGCCATATTAGGGAAAAGGGCTGTTGGGGGGGCTAAATACATTTTACAGGGTTTATTTATCGGATAAAATACGTTAAATGTCACCGTTATTATTGGCCGGCCTGGAAACAGCGGGGGTGTCCAAATTCAGAGGCTGCTTCCACGTGAGGACCCGCCCTTCGCGGTCTAAAGAAAGCCGGGTAGTACGTCACGAGCTCCCTCAGTGGAGTGAAACTCTGCCGTCTGCTCCTTGCTATCTAAAATATAACCGGGCGCTGGCATAAACTCTCGACCGTCTCACACTTTGTTTAATTAGTTTTCTGTTTGATGTTTATTCAGCTGTGTGAAAACCCGGAGGAACCCGAGGGATTAATAAAGTTAAATTTAATTTAATCTAATATAATAACTTTAATCTCAGCCAAACTGATTTACTCACGAACAAATAAAACACTGAAAAAGCCAAACAAGAACATTTTTAAGTTAGCAAAGTGACTTATATATCATGTTTAACGCGAGCAGTGAAAGACCGCGGGGGTTTGAAGACGATGTGTCGGTCGGCTCAGATGTTTGAAGTTTACACAGTTACATTCTCACCTGAAAATGCGACCCAGAAAGAGAAATAAGTAATATTAAAACTAAGTAGCTGCCGCCATTGTTGTAAACTGGAATTGGCTGGGCCGCGCTATGAATATGCAATATGGTTTTCCAATTTTGTTGCCCGGGTGGAAAATTGGGAGAAATTCGGGAGAATGGTGGCTCCGGGAGATTTTCAGGAGGGCCATTGAAATTCGGGATTCTCCCGGAAAAATCGGGAGGGTTGGCATGTATGGTTGTGGCAACATCACTAACCTTGTCAAACACCTCAGAGTAAATCATATCACAGAATATGACGAACGTATGTTGAGATGAACTGAAGAGGAGGACAGGGACAGGTGCTGCTAGGGCGAGACAGACGTCTCTCACAGAGTCCTTTAGTGCTGCAGGCAGGCAACATGCTCAAATAGCACAACTTCATTTTTTTTATTTCTATATGATGAACTCTGCGTTATTAAGTGATAAGAACAAATAATCTGATGTCCTGTAATCATTATGACGCTATAATTTGAGATACAATAAATAAAATAAGTTTTTGTACAAAGTATCGTATCGGATCAGTATCGTCGATACCACCCTGAATATTA
>NW_005187754.1:31873-33366 GCF_000239375.1 Pundamilia nyererei | reverse complement strand
ATTTTGTCTCGTGTCAATTATATCGTCAGTTATATCGTTATCGCAAATTTTCAAATGTATATCGTGATAAATATTTTTGGTCATATCGCCCTGCTCTACTTCTGACAAATCGGTTTCTTCTGTACTACCCTCACGTCTCTCTTTTTCCTCTTCCTTTCACTTGCTCTGCGCATGTTTCCACCCTTCCCCACCTTTGCCCACTCATTCTCTTCACTTGGACCACCAATCACTTCCTCTCACCTACCATCCATACTATTCCTTTCATTTTTTCTCCTTCCATCAAGGCCATACCCTGGATTATGAGAGGAAGCCTGCAGGTGATTGTTACCCTCAGCCAACTCTCCTGTGAAACCTCGCTCACTCCTTTAAAAAAAAAAACAATCAACTCCAAAATCCACACTGTTGACACTGAAGCAGTGTTGCCAACTTAGCGACTTTGTCGCTATATTTAGCGAGTTTTCAGACCCACTTAGCGACTATTCTTTTTCCCTAAAAAGTGACTAGCCACAAATCTGGTGACTTTTTCTACTGTTATTGGAGACTTATTTATGACAACTTTTTGACATGAAAGCGCGTATCGCTCTTACTCTCAACAAGCAGCGGGTGCTGCCGTGGGCACCTCGCCTGTGCCACTCATGGGCAGAAGATAGTCCTCACGCAGCTGCTTGCAGGGCAGGAGACGTTCACACCTGCGTCCAAACCGCAAATGAAACGCGCATGAGCGAAGCCGCTGCTCCCGCACTGACTGTAACGCAATCTTTTCTTGTTGTTTTGTGGATCACAAGGTTTAAAACTACTTATAAACACACACACACAAAGTAACTCCCCCAGAATGCCTACTTTGAGTCACTTTTGCTGGTCCAGGCCCGGGTAAAGGAGCAAGGTTGGAATGGTGACATTAAAAACAACAATAATTGCTAAAAGAAATTAAATTTGTGGTGACAATTAAATTCTAAATGCATTTAACTCACTTTATGTCTCTTCCATGATTTTATTTCTCTCTCCAAAAACGTAGGTTACAATTACATTAGCATGACCAATTATGCAAATTAGGCAATGATGTCATTTAGTGACTTCTAGCGACTTTTAGGACAGCCAAAAGCGATTTTCCTTACTGAGGAGTTGGCAACACTGCACTGAAGGCACACAGCTCTCCAGACCTGCCAGTCAAGCACCTCACACCTCTGACACTTTCCACTGTGAGACCTTATATACACAGGCCTGTGCCTTTCAAAAGCATGTCCAATTAACTGAGTTTTTTCCACAGGTGGACTCAGATCAAGTTGTAGGAACATCTGACAGACGATCAATGGAACGTTGGAACATATATGTATATTAGGGGTGCAACGATACACAAAATTCACGGTTCGGTTCGATACTTTGGTGTCACGGTTCGATATTTTTTCGATACAAAAAAAATGTTCATGCCTTTTTAATTTTTCATTTATTAAAATTATAAATATATATTTTAACTCAAAAGTACAGTTTTTAAA
>NW_005187754.1:0-1422 GCF_000239375.1 Pundamilia nyererei | reverse complement strand
TTGGCAAACTGGGCATTAGTGGTGGCTTTCTGTTTTGTCGGTCCCAAATGCTGTTTCATCCTTAATGTCTTTGCTGCCTCTCTGTCCTCTTCAGTTCGAAGGAGTAATAGAAGCTCAGTAAATTTGGGGGGGTTGTGCTTCTTTTGTTTAAGTTGGAGTTCCGATATTAAATTGTTATCCCAACATCCCCTGCAGAATTGATTCAACAGTCGGTTGTCTATGTCTTTCTCTAAAACACCTCCTCCTTTTGCTGCATGCTGTAATACCACCTGCAGAGGTGGCAAATAGGCTGAAGGCTTTTCTCCGCTGTCCTGGAAGGTGTCCATGAACTTGGCGTATAACTCTTCTCCATCTTGCACAGTGCCATAGGCTGAGTCAAGTTGTTTCATATAGACCTCTGGTGGTGTGTCAAGGCTGAGATGTTTTACCATATTACAGGCAGGAGGCAGTAGACTGTCACGAATCAGTCTGGTGCGCTGCACATCAGATATAGATGGATCTTTCAGGGCTAATTGGACCCCTGACCGCCATATATCATAATCTGTCTCTTGAATTGGCCTGGGCACTTTACCAGAAAACGCTCTCAGTGGATGGAATGCATGCAGCGAGCTGTCCCCACTCCGAACAACATGTTCCACAACATAGCGTTGTACTTCAGGAGGGTTGAGATCAGCCGCTGGAATGGAGGCAGAATGCCTCTCTCCGCCTTGCGCTTCAGCACCACTGGCAACAGAAGGGGGCTTAGATGGAAGAGGGGCTGGTAGTGAAGGAGGAAACACTGAATCGGGAGGGTTTGAATCTTCTAGTTCTGGTTTTGCAACCACTGGAGTCTCTGGGTTGAGCTCTGCAAGGGACCGGCGTATCTGGGTCATCCCCTCACTGAGGACTTCTGCATAATCCCTCCCAGATAATTTGGCTATTCTTTTTAAGTCTGCCAAGTAAGTATTTGTCTTGGAACCACTAACTTTTGATGCATAAACTTCAAATAGACTTTCGATGTGGAGTTTGTCACCTGAATCTGACATAGATGTGTGCGGTAGCAACTGAGACAACCGCGTTAAAGATAAACCCTAAGCGTACTCAGCGACAAGCATGTCATTAAATTCAGATTCTGGTGAATCTATAGTAACCTTGCGAGCTATGTCACCATACTGTTCAAGGAAATGTACAACTTCATTAACCGAGTGCTCAGTTACTCCGTCAACTAAAACCGCATTTGGGATCTTAATGGCAAGTGTCTCAAAAACTTCCATTATGGGGAAAAATGAATTGGTGAGTTTGAATATACATTAATTACTAACCAAATCAGCTCCTGGCTGGCTCGCCAAGAAATGTAACACTGATGTAGCGCTAATGAATTAATACAGGCTAGGGATTGAGTGTAATTTTATGGTTATTATTAATCAGAAGATTTAGGGACGC
>NW_005187753.1:472907-476872 GCF_000239375.1 Pundamilia nyererei | reverse complement strand
GGTCAGAAAGTCCAGGATCCAGTTGCAGAGGGAGGTGTTCAGGCCCAACAGGCTCAGCTTTCCGATCAGTTGTTGGGGGATGATCGTGTTGAATGCTGAGCTGAAATCTATGTACAGCATTCGGACGTGTGAGTCCTTCTTGTCCAAGTGTGTCAGGGCAAGATGGAGTGCAGTGGAGATGGCGTCGTCCGTTGAGCGGTTACGGCGGTATGCAAATTGCAGTGGGTCCAGTGAGGGGGGCAGCAGGGTCTTGATGTGTCTCATGACGAGCCGCTCGAAGCACTTCATGATGGTGGGTGTAAGTGCAACAGGACGGTAGTCGTTGAGACAGGACACAGAAGACTTCTTGGGCACGGGGACGATGGTGGTGGCCTTGAAGCACGTGGGAACAACGGCACTGCTCAGAGAGATGTTGAAGATGTCGGTGAGAACATCTGCCAGCTGATCAGCACATTCTCTGAGCACTCTGCCTGGGATGTTGTCTGGTCCAGCAGCTTTACATGGGTTGACTCTGCGTAGAGTTTTCCTCACATCAGCTGTAGTGAGACACAGGACCTGGTCGTTCGGAGGAGGGGTGGTCTTCCTCGCCGCCATGTCGTTCTGCCTGTCGAACCGAGCGTAGAAGTTGTTCAGCGCATCTGGGAGGGAGCCGTCACTGTCACAGGCAGGTGATGTCGTCCTGTAGTTAGTGATGGCTTGTAAGCCCTGCTACATGCGCCGTGTGTCGCCGCTGTCCTTGAAGTGGTTGTGGATTCTCTGGGCGTATGCGTGCTTCGCCTCTCTGATGGCCCGAGAAAGTTCGGCCCTAGCTCTTATAAGCGCCTTATAAGCTTATAAGTTGTGGGAGAGTGGGCAGGATCTGAAAAGAAGAAATAGCAATCAATGATGTACAGGTCTTAATAAGACACTGCAGTCAATAGGCAAGCACTCAACTGGACAACATGTGCACTGTAATGGACATGAATCTGTTCAGTATGTGCTGTTAGAGTGCTGGGCTTATGACCAGGAACAAAAAGCATTGATAGCAACCTTTAAGACTAAAGACTAATTTTACGTTGGAAGGCATGCTTAAAAAGACAGGAGAGGAAAAGTATTTAATTTCTTTATTGTCCGAATTTATGGAATGAAAAGTTGAACGCACTACTATCAGTGCGTCTATACTAAAAATACCCAACTATCATTTTGTTTACAAACATTTAATAAAATACATAATTTTTTGGTAAGTTAAACTTACATCTTCTATAAAATGCTCTCAGGTAATCAAGCAGAGATGCAGCAGAGTAGAATGACAACTGAAATGCTACTGATGAGCTCCTACTGTCTAGCATGTGCTCTGCTGATACGCTGTTTTGCAGCCTCTACATCATGTGATAGATTTGTTGCTTATTTTTGAAATAATCAGTTAGATCTGGCTCGCTTTCACAAATACCAAAAAGAAAAGAGTCTGTGTGAGCCACATGAAAGTAGCAGCACTCATTTACCATGCAGTGTGTCGATTGGTTTCACTTAATCGATCTTGATGACTTAGCCATGAAAAATTATGTGCCTGCCTCACAAGGCCCCAGTTCACCAAACAGCAAAAGTCCCAAGCCTTTAAGCAACATGGGCTTAAATATATGTCAACAACAACAGAAAATAGTTTTAAAATATACCAGTGTTTTTGCCCATCTGTTCATGTTTTCAAACATTTTCTTTCACTACTTTACAATGTAAGAGACATAAATACCTGAAGTCCAGTGCAACAGCAAGCGTCCCCTTCATGGCCTATTTGGAGGCTGCAGGGACATGGCCAGCTATCAGCAGATCATTTCACAGAATTCACTACTGTAAGAAGATTTTAGAGCAAAACTGAAAAAATGTATATTTGACTAGATTTGAGACAGGGTGTCAAAGTAAAAAGTCCATTTTCCATCACAAATATGGTTACAAATACACATAACTTATTTTCTTATCTTAGCTGTTTGACAGGATGTTCCATAAATAGACAGAATTATGCGACTAAATTGGCTGCTGTCTTTTTGCTTCTGTGTCTGAAAGCATGGAGGTTTCACTAAACAAGTGAAACATAAACGTTAGCCCAAACACTAATCCAATTTCAGCTGAAGGAAATTATTTCCATACAATTTCAATATCCATTTTCAAGTTGTGCGGGGAGGGGGACGACTGACCAAACGTCTGTAATCAAGATTATATGTGGACATTTGATACAGGGTTATGGTGTGTAACAGGCATTGGGTTTGAGCGTTCCACTGCAGTGTGCCAAAAAAAACCAGATGTGTGGCTGACAGCTTAGTTCAAACTTGTACAAGGAACCACAGAGAACATCTCACTGGGCCCGGAAGGTCCCCAGCAGGATGAACTTACGCAGACCACAGTGATGGCAAACACTGATGTAGCACTTGAAGTAACACTGAGGTGATGAAGAGTAAAAAGATTTAAGCCATCTATACAGAATTCAAACATCTCGTTCCACTGTTCCTTTTGTAGGTTATTGTATATAAGAGGAAATATGTAAATCCGTCATACAGAGCATAATCAGAAAGAGTAAAAAGATTTCCAAAAGTTAAAGCTGGAAACATAGCTAATTTCCTACGGTCAGATATTTATTACTGGTGCTGGAATAGTTTTTCTCTGTTGAAAGCATTGCTAACTTGTTTTTTCACAGGCGATTACAGCGAGAACAAGACCAGCTCACAGGCCAGCAGAGCATGAGACCTTCATGAGGCTGAGAGCCACCTCTGGGATCAATGTTGCCATTTTGTTGATCAAGCAACACAGATTTACCATGTAAGATGCATTTTGTTGGCTAAATAGCTGTCTGTAGTGCCCATTCATTGAGCAATTTTTCACAGGAGTAAAAGTGGACAGTGTAACGATGAGTGGTTGAATAACATCTCCAGTCTGCATGAGATCTATTTGGTACATTTAGCACAATGTTTGTATTGTAACAACTAGGATAAACTTGAAACTTGAAGTTTATCTAGGCTTTGTATCAGACTGTTGGAGCAATTTATTGAAAATAGTTGAATTTAGCCTCAATTTAGCATTTTGTTTTAACTTTAAAAACAAGGAACCAGACACTGAAGAGAAATGAAAAGGAAGAAAAATGAATGAATCCAGTTTTATTCACTGGCACGTTTTGATCATTTATCTCGAGCCTGTGGTAATGGGGCTGGGAGTCTGCGTTCTGTGAATGCGGTGTGATCTGGATGTTGCCCTGGATTATCAGTTCTTCACAGCAACTTAAAATGCACCAGAGCACAAAGTCCTGTTTACTCACTATTAGTGAGTAAGACGTTACTTAAAGTTTATTTCAAATGCAAATATAGAAATTACAGAAAATTGCTAAAGCTTATTTTGATTTGAAAATTAAAATTCCACAAATGCTAAAAAGATATCTGTGCATGACTAAGCAGGCCTATAGTGGCAAATCGGTACATCTAAAATATATTGATTGCAAAAATGCATTCTCATAGTTGAAAATCGCCTAACCCTAATCCCTTAGTTATTTTTGGGTGCGTTTTAAAATACGCAAAACTGACATTTATTTAGAAGTGGTAGCAGTGGTCCAGGTGGTAGACTGGGTTGTCTACTGATCAGCACATGGACCAGAGGAGTCAGGGACCCTGAGTTGGGTCCATGTATTTCTGTCAGTGTGTGTGCAAATGTTAGAAAGAGCTACAGTTATTGGGTGAATGAGACTTAGTGGTACTAGAAAGCACTTTAAGAGCGCAACTCAGTAGCAAGTTGCTATATCAGTACAAGCACACATTTTAACTACAAGCTACAATTAATCCAACACAGGCATTCATACTGTAATTTTTGTGTTACACACAGGGGGAAAAAGTCATGACCCAAAGCATCTATCCGTGTCTTTAAAAAGAGAGAGGGCATGAAGTAGACGAAAATTGATATTACAGTTGAAAATTGATATTCAGTTTGTAGAGTAACTGAAGTCATAACAA
>NW_005187753.1:466682-472887 GCF_000239375.1 Pundamilia nyererei | reverse complement strand
GGGGTTAATGTGACAACAGTAGCTAACATATTTCTGTAGAATTACAAAATGTGCTTATATATAACATTTATAACTATTGACAGTGCAAATGGGCAGTGGCCCAAAGCATACTGCACAAGCAACCCAAGATTGGGATATTCTTCCATGGTCACACCCAACAGAACAGTTTTCAAATACTATACGCAAAACCAAATGCAGAGAGACTCACAAATAAGCAGCAGCTGCTATAAAGGACTGGAAGAGCACCTCAAGGGAGGAAAGTGGGTTCTAGACTTCAGATAGTAATTGACTGAAACTATTTTCACCTCAGAATTTAAAACAGCCCTTGTACCCAAAATGATGTGTTTACTTTTGAGACTCTCAAAACAGTTGTGATTTGGTGTCATATAAATCAAAGTAATCTAAAATTTAGTTTACTGGATGAGAGTAAACACACAGTTTACACTACATTACACTTTTTGGACATGACAACATGTATTTTCTCACCTGTGTACTGTATTGTGCTTATATAATATACTATATTATACTTTCTAATATCCCAGAAACATTATTGTTAATGCTTGTGTCCTTTTATATAAGTAAAGGGTCAAAAACATGCCTTCCTGCAGTTTAGGTTTTTTTTTTTTTTTTACTATTACCAGTTGTCAGTATTCTAGTGAAGTGTTTATGAAAGTGTTTTAAAAATGTCCATAGAAAGGTTAGCAGCCTGGTGACCATCTTAAACCTCCTCCATAGGGGAAACTCTGTCTGTTACAGTTGGTGTCCTCACTTCATATACCCACTCATTTTGCCTACTTTCAGAAATGGTGTTGTCCTGTACAAAGAGCCAAAAAGCAGAACATATTTTATATTTCTATGTATATTTTATATACAATCACGATGTTTTCACTTCTATATGAAAATGCATGTATGGGATGTTTTTATTACCAGTAGTGTGGCTGCTCTGTTGGAAGTGTGTCATCAGTAATATTACCAGCACATTACAGCCTCAGCCACTACGAAGGATAGGATCGTGGACAGGATGATGTAGTTTCTACAGTCAGGGGAATCTACACAGACCCAAGCGTTAGTGTAGCAGTAATCCCAATGGTGTCTACCATGTTTGCAAGCATTGAAAATATATTTAATCAAATTAAATTAAAGCTTTGAGCTTCCAGCTAATCGAAGCTCTATATTCAGCACAGTAATGACCTGCCTAGCCTTTCATTTTGTGGGACAGTAAATAGCGTACACAGCATTTAGAATGCTGCTCACTTCTTCCTGGACCTACATATTCCACCCTTTATACACAGTGAAAGTGGTTAACCAGCAATAACTTTTAAAACAAAAATGAGTTTGTTACAATCAAAGTCCTGCTAGTGAAAACTTAGAGTCAGTTTTACTATTGTTATAATATACAAAGAACATTTAATTTTGTGGCATATACCTGATGTTGGTCCTACCATGAGTAGTTCCTCCACAGTGGGTTCTACAGGTGCTATACTGATGTGAGTATTAATACATTTATGTGTTTCACTGACACAGAAAATCATTAGAAAGATAAATCTTTGTAAAGCGCTTTGAGGGCCCTGAAATTCGGTCCCGGTAGGAAATTCTCAGTATTGGCTGCAGGCCGCATTGTTGACGCGCGTTCAGGTGTCGAGTAATTGCATTTGTTGAGCACCAGGTTTCACTAGCGTATAGTGCAGTAGGAATGACGATAGAGTTCAATAGTCTGATCCTGACCCTAACATTCAGGGAGGTCGAGTTCCAAATAGGTTGGAGACATCGCAGGAAACAGACAGCCTTCCCTACTGTGACGTCGACATCTCAGTCAGAGATCCCGTCATTCGAGATGATGCTGCCAAGATATGTGAAATTCTCCACCTCTTCAGCATATTGTTGGTTGATCATTACAGGAACGCGGGCACGTGCATAGCCAACTCGGAGTACCTTGGTCTTCTTGGCGCTGTAAAAAGAAGTTTTCTTCCCACGCACAACGGACACTAATGTTTTTGTCAATTTTTATGGAATCAAACTTAAAGTAAGGTCAGTACTTCCACGCTTTAAACGCTGCATGCTCATACTCTCTCCTGCACTCGATATATTATCCATTGTTGCTCTGTACACAGCTGTTTTCACGAACGTCGCACTTGCTTACGTCACTGTCATGAGACATTCTCGCAAAAAAATCACGGTTTTAGTAACGCAGTAACGCGGCGTTCCTACGGGTAAGTAACGGTAATCTAATTACCGCTTTTGCAATAGTAATCCCTTACTTTACTCGTTACTTGAAAAAAGTAATCGGATTACAGTAACGCGTTACGTGTTACTGCCCATCTCTGAGTACTACAGGGCCTTTGCAGTGACACTCGAAGTGTATTTACTGTAGCTGTCACACTGTCTGTGTGGCTGGCAGAGTTGGATTTAAACCCTGGACTCCAAAAGCTCCAAATAAAACTCAAAACAGCTTTAGTCCAACCTCTGAGTAAATTACAAAGATTGCAAAGGTAAGCAAACTAAAAATACACAGGAAACAGAGACAGGGCTGACATGGCATGGCAATAGACTATGTGCACGTTAGCATATGCTACTTCCGGTGCGGAAACTCCTGTGGGGAGCTTTGTTTCCGGTGTCCTATTCGCGCCTTGTTTACGGTCCAAAACAAGTTAAGCAAATGAATGAATCAAGCGGCGATTTGCATTTCTATAAATGTCTTGGGCATTTACCCAATATATCTGTAAATGATGTTCATCGACTTGTCAATATTTTTCCCCCGCGCCTCAGAGCAAAAGAGAAAAGGGATTCAAATTTTATATTTAACAGCGGTCCCTCGTTCATCGCGGGTGTTATGTTCTAAAAATAACCAGTGATAGGTGAAATTCATCCATCCATCCATCTTCATCCGCTTTATCCGAGGCCGGGTCGCGGGGGCACCAGCCTAAGCAAAGAGGCCCAGACCTCCCTCTCCCCAGCCACCTCCTCCAGTTTATCCGGGGGAATACCAAGGCGTTCCCAGGCCAGCCGAGAGATATAATCTCTCCAGCGTGTCCTGGGTCTGCCCCGGGGCCTCCTCCCGGTGGGACATGCCTGGAACACCTCACCCAGGAGGCGCCCAGGGGGCATCCTTGTCAGATGCCCGAACCACCTCAGCTGGCTCCTTTCGATGTGGAGCAGCAGCTGCTCTACTCTGAGCCCCTCCCGGATGGCCGAACTTCTTACCCTATCTCTAAGGGAGAGGCCAGCCACCCTTCGGAGGAAGCTCATTTCTGCCACTTGTATCCGCGATCTCGTTCTTTCGGTCACTACCCACAGCTCGTGGCCATAGGTGAGGGCAGGGACGTAGATCGACCGGTAAATTGAGAGCTTCGCTTTTACACTCAGCTCCCTCTTCACCACGACGGACCGGTGCAGCGTCTGCATTACTGCAGCTGCAGCCCCAATCCGTCTGTCGATCTCCGGCTCCCTTCTCCCATCACTCACGAACAAGACCCCGAGATACTTGAACTCCTCCACTTGGGGCAGGAACTCATTCCCGACCCGGAGTGGGCACTCCACCCTTTTCCGGCTGAGAACCATGGCCTCAGATTTGGAGGTGCTGATCCTCATTCCCGCTGCTTCACACTCGGCTGCGAACCGTTCCAGTGCGAGCTGGAGGCCCTCACCCGATGAAGCCAACAGAACCACATCATCCGCAAAAATCAGAGATGAGATTCTGAGGCCACCAAAGTGAAAGCCCTCCGCCACTTGGCTGCGCCTAGAAATCCTGTCCATAAAAATTATGAACAGAACCGGAGACAAAGGGCAGCCCTGGCGGAGCCCATCACCCACTGGGAACGAGTCCGACTTATTGCCGGCAATGCGAACCAAGCTCTTGCAACAGTTGTATAGGGATCGAATGGCCCGTAGCAATGGGCCAGACACCCCATACTCCCGCAACACCTCCCACAGGACACCCCGAGGGACACGGTCGAATGCCTTCTCCAAGTCCACAAAACACATGTAGACTGGTTGGGCAAACTCCCATGCACCCTCAAGTATCCTCGAGAGGATAAAGAGCTGGTCCAGTGTTCCGCGACCAGGACGAAAACCGCATTGTTCCTCCTGTATCCGAGGTTCGACTAGCGGACGAACTCTCCTTTCCAGCACCCTGGCATAGACTTTCCCAGGGAGGCTGAGGAGTGTGATCCCCCTGTAGTTGGAACACACCCTCCGGTCCCCCTTCGGGCGGACCTCATCAAAACCAGGGGCTCTGCCACCAAGGAGTTGTTTAACTGCCTCAGTGACCTCGCCCCCGGAAATTGGCGGGTCATTCCCCTCATCCCCAGACTCTGCTTCCTCCTCGGAAGACATGTCAGTGGGATTAAGGAGGTCCTCGAAGTATTCCTTCCACCGCCTGACAATTTTCTCAGTCGACGTCAGCAGCGCTCCGCCAGCACTATACACAGTGAAATCAAGTAGCCAATTTTATTTTTTGACGGTGCAAAACGTTTCATCGACATACACTACTGCACTCCAGAGTCACATTGCTAGCGATCAATGCAGCAATTCTGTATTGTACAGGAGAGACGTCACGGAGGAGATCGTCTGCAGCGATCAGGACGCAGGACACAATGTGATGTAAAAAAAAAAAAGCATGCAAACTTGCACTAAAAATCTGCAAAACAGCGAGGTGAAAGGTGAACCACGTTATAGTGAGGGACCACTGTAATTTTGAAGGCAAGTCACAACATACCCTTCGTAAATACTAATGTATAGAAACCCTTACCAGCAATCATTCATTTTTTGTGTGGCTCTTTTTCACAGTTTGTTAACATGCTGTGTAGGTGTGTACTTGACTAGCTGATATCAACATAACGGGGAAACATCTGGTTTGACTATTCTTCACCTGTAGTTTGAATGCTGAACATTTGCCTGTTTAAATCATAAGACCAGTCACTATACAGAGATGTGCTTCTGAATGTGGACGATGTGTATCTGCATGCAGTAATGCAGTTCTGCTTGTATTGAGTGATGTAAACAACTGATCAATCTAAACTCTTTAAACGTCAAAATTGATCATTAGATTTTTTTATGACAAACAGTGGTGAGTGTTCCCACCTTCTTCTCTTTGTAACTTAACGCGATCTTTCCGTTTTCGAGTTTTGGACATGATTTTGGAGTATATCTTGGCAGTAGCGATTGACCGCAAAGTAAAGCTACCGGAAATGTACAACCCTACATCCGGTCTCAAACGAGGAAGTTAGCATTTTCTCGTGCACAGGGTCCGTGGACATTCAGTACTCAGCTCAGAGTTTAACACATAAAGCAAAAAATACAACTAGCTTAGGCACTTACTATACTCTTGCTCTCTCTCCCAGCTGTCACTGCCACAACTTTCCCCTCTTCCTAAGCAACCAAATGCGTGTGTTGCCATATTTTTGGATTGACTGATGTGGTGCATTTTTCCACCAATAGGAGAGGGGGTACGATGTTTTTTGTTCTTTTCGGTTTGCAAGCATTTTCAGCTTGTGAAAGTCCAGCTTTTACTCTTTCTTTTTGCACTAAATGTGACAACAGTATTTGGAAAAAGCATGGTACAAAATATTTATCATAGCACTGGTTTTACTTGGTCTGTCAACCCAGTTTAAAAACTGTTATGTAGTTTGGCTCGCAGCGAAGGCGGTCGCACTTTTTCTCCTCTCCTCTCCCTTATCTTCCCTGCTTAGCTCGGATAAGATCTTGGAGAGGCTACGGCTGCTGTGAATACTCAGAATAAGATCTCTGACTGCAGACTGGATACATCTTGGAAGGGCTAGCTCGGAATAAGATCTCTGGGCGCAAATTGAATGACATCTCGGGGAGGCACACTGCCGTGAGTTCTCAGAAATCGGCTCCTTGAGCACAAGAGATGACAACATCACAGAACGCAAGTATGGCGAAGCTCGCGGCTCTCCAACATGAGATTGAGAGACCAGTGTTGGACTGTAGAACTGGGCCCTATTAAGCTTTGATTGATTGATTGTCAAAAGTTGAAAAGGAAAGCTCTGTATGATGATGTATTTATTTTTCTCTCCCCTCAACAGTGTGTGGATGAAAATACAGTAATATGTTCCTGTTAATAATATGAAGTATAACAACAAAGGTTTATGTAATCTCTTAAATAGATCGATGCCTGATGTCCGGTCCTTGAAGACGTCATTGGTCACACACACACACACACACACACACACACACACACACACAC
>NW_005187753.1:459875-466662 GCF_000239375.1 Pundamilia nyererei | reverse complement strand
CACACACACACACACACACACACACACACACACACACACACACACACACACACACACACACACAAAATTTGGTATTAACTTTATAGTTGATAATTTCTCTTTATTTACTTTTACACATACATACACATTTTAATAGGGCAAGAAATTACACTAGTTGCATGTAAAGGCTGCATGCAGGTACTGTCAATGTCCCAAAGGCAGAAAACTGTTCTGTTGGTGTACACTTGCTTTAGGGCAAAACAAAAGAAACAGAGCAAATGGATGAAAAAGCATATATTTGCCCTAAAAAACAAACACCCCCCCCCCCCAAAAAAACCCCAAACAAAACAGGGTTATTACAGCAGCATCATTTGGCAACACAAACAGTATACAACCGTGGACAATTAAATCACATCTACTGTGATGTTTCTTCTTTGTCACTGCTTCTAGTTCAAAATGATAATTTCATTCTGCTCACACTTTTGAAAGCACAACATTTAATGGAAGTGAAAAAATGTTACTCCACACATACTGCACAGTGCTAAACTTTCAAATTGGCTTTGTTAAAGGAAGAGCCAAACACCAAACACAAAGATGTTGTGATGTCCGTGAGAAGCTGGGACTAGAAATCAGCTCAAAAAATATCTAATAAATAAAAATCTAATAAAGTTGCATGTTCTTTACTTTAGCTATTCTAAGCTCAACTGTGTGGCTCTAGTCTTTTTTTTTCTGCAATTCTGCTAAATGGTGCAGGTGAAGCAAACCATTTCTAAAAGTTTCTAAATGTTCTTCTAATCAGAGAGCATCAGAAAGCAAACAAACAGTGAATGTTTGCTCTTAACAAGTACTCTGTATCCAAAACCTGCTGTATCTTATTATTCACTGCTACTGCTTAACAAAGGCCCAACTGTGCAGCTGTCCTCTGTCATTTTACAAGTCGGAGCAACAATGACCAGCTGTTTTAAAGAGACTAAAAATAAATAAATAAATAATAACAATCAAAGTGTTCTGACATATAAAGACATGGACCAGACTTCTGGGGGGCAGTGTCCACTAATGTCTAGCCCCAGATCCTTTAAGGTAAGACTGAGCTTGCTCCGATTAGACTCTGGAGGCTGGGTCAACATCCTTTTGTCTTTCCTCAGACGTTCGTTGTTATGGTGGAAATGCTGTCTCACTCAAGTGTGTGTGGTTTATCTATAACAATGTGTAAGCAGGTGGGACATATCAAAGTAAAGCCTTACATCTGCAACAGCAAGAGTGGCTTAATCTGACAACGTCACAAGAAAAAGAATAAAAGGTTATATAAAATCTCCTATTATTTAACTGCAAAGCAATTTCTGATGTTTTTAGTCATTCGGATGTGTGGTGTCTTATCAGTAGCAATAATAAAGGAAATGCACATCAAATGTCTGTGTGTGTCATCATGACGCAATGGAATATCATGGACTACCATGACCCCACACACACACACACACACACACACACACACACACACACACACACACTTTCCCATTCACTGGTGGAGTGTCTTACTTCTGTATTTGTCCAGTGTTCACATGTATACACAAAATCACATCTATACAGGCGGAAAGTACCAGGTTAAGCAGAATTCCATTAAAGGACAGCGTGACAGAGTTTTTGACAGAAGGTGGTGGGTGTGACCTATCAGTGCTGATGAGCCATCAACAGATGGCCAGTTCATGTTCATTTGCACATTACCACAACTGAACACGGACAAGCTCGACTGATCCTGGCATCACGTCTACACAACTACATGACAACTAATTAGCAGCTCCTTCAACTTATGTCAGATATCCAAACCACGCCTTCTGTTAAAAGTAATGTTAGTATTTCTCTCAGTGACTTCAAATACACCTGTGAGGAACCATTAACAGATGTACAAAACGTTGCTCCGGTGCCACTCTTTCCCTCTGAGGATGTTCCACCTGGTTTTACTTGCTGTGATGAAGATACTGCTGGGTGAACATGTTGAGCTCACTGTCCAGCCAGCCCGCTTTATTCCTGAAAAGGCACAAATGCAAACACACGTTTAAAAAAATAAAAATAAAAAATAGACAATTATGCAACAAGTTGCATGTTTAAAAGGGACACCTGCAAACAGCATGTGTTGATCAGAAATATAGTCACCCTGAGATCATGCTTGAACATGGCATAGTGCAAAAAACACTGACCCTGCTGTGAATGGCTGCACAACTCAGTTTGGAACCTGGCACAGCCTGGTGTAGTTGGTGGACTTCGAGGTTCCAGTTTATGTGCTGCTTTTTCTTTTTTGGACCAGAAACATGTTTTCTTTCACTCTCTGCAGTTGTGTTATCAATGTTTTTGCTAAAAACTGGGGGCTGTCTGGGTTTAATGTTGTCAGGAGTTTTATTCACATGCTGCTGTTAATTACATTTCTGTTGCAGGTCTTTTTTTAGTCACACATGTGGGCAAAACTCATGTTTACATCATCATATAAAAGCATAGAATGTGTCCATTTTTAAATGAATTACTTGATGAATCACACCAGCCCTACAAATTTATTTAGTGTGAAGCATGCATCACCAGTTTCACGGGGCTAATGCAAACAACTGTTCATATTCACACCTATGGCCAAATCCAAATCATAAATTAGTCTAATGTGCCTGTCTTTGAACTGTGGTAGCAAGCCCAGATACTGAAGAGAACCCATTTAGGCACAGGGAGGACATGCAAACACCACATAGAAAGCTTGTCAGCAGGTTGGAACCTAGAACTCTTTGAAATAGCTTGTCACCTGTAACCTGTGAACAAAATGTTTAATAATGCCTAGTGTTTTACAAGTTGGACAGTTAACTCGCTCTTTCCACCACTGCAATTTCATTTTAACTGGAAATATGTTGATAGTCAGGACTTTGCTCCTCATCACTCCGCCCAAGACTCTACATTGTAAAGAGAGACACACAGCATGCATGAGCAAAGAGCCACAGTTGAGGTTAGCATTTTTACCGTAGCAGCTTAGCCTTGCTCTGGAGGCTGTCCAGCAGCTCGATCTTGCTGTTCATGTCAGTGATGTCATCTTCAAGATTTTGACGGGTGATGTCTACCTGCTGGCAGAGCTGAGCAAATACCCCAGCCAATTCCCTGTCAACCACACACAGCGTTAGAAAGGCTCGACAATATTCAGTGCTGGATCACAAATATACTTGGCATTCTCTCCTGTAACATTAGTCTAATTATGTGTGCTCACTGCTGGACTTGGTGGCTGCAGTTGGATCCAGTGTAACTGACAATGAGCTGTAGCTTCTCACTGGCGTAATCCACAAACTGCCTCTTAAAGGCTCTTTCTTTGGCCTTGGTGGTCCAGGTGAGCCGCTCATAGATGTAGAGGAGCCCATAAAGGCCCAGTGACAAAGCGATGAGACGCCAGCCCACTGCTTTCCAGATCTACACAGAATGAAAGACCAAGGTCAGGCTGAAACATAGGCTGAGCACTAAGTCTACGTTTAATGGTTGGCTATTATGAAATAACAAAAGGCATGAGGAAATAAAATCAGCATTCAAAAAGTTAGTTTGGAATCTTCATAGTGCAAAAATTTGAATAACTCTTTAATAAAAACTATGATAAAATGATGAACTTAATGAGAAAGCCTTTCTGGCAAGTGTTACAGGTGGTGAGTAAACACTGTTGCTGTGGTTTTATTGTGCTTTTTGCCAGCACGTAATCAAAAACATCACAGTTCAGATCATTTCAACTCCCATCCCACAACAGGAAAAGCAAGTACTGTCCCATTTTCAGAGCTTTGCAATTCACTCTGTAGAGCATTATAATACATTTGTTGCCCATCACTACCTCTTTGATTCTGGAACACCAAAACAGATCTGTTTCCTTAATATTTCATTCAATTCTAATTGTGTGCGGTGTGTTTGTAGATCCTCACCACTCCACCAATGACAAGAACACCCATGGAAGTACGGGAGGTGAGGGAAGCAAGACCGGTCACCATAGAGACCATCAGCTCCTCCTGGGTCATGGCGCTTTGTGGAAATGGAGGCATGCTGGTGCTGACCGGTGTCAAGGCCATTGGGCGAGGAACCTGTATGGACAACACAGCGAATAACCTCACAAAGCACACGGCCCTGTACAGATCAATCCAGCTCTGGTCTTTTTGTCCTGGTTTTATTCTAGTCATGTCCAACAGTAGGACACAGCTGAAGGTGAAAAGGAAGCTTTCTATATCAATTTAGGTATGTGATTATGCTTTTTGTTTCAGGATTCTATGCATCAAATATGCTTTTTAATTGTATACAATGTTGCTTATGTAGACACTTTGAGGAAGTTTATGCTTCTGGCAATGTTACCTGGTCATTGTAGCCCATGAGAACGCGTCGGGTATTCTTGGGTCCAAGGAAGCGGTTGACCAGCATGGTCCAGCCCAGAGAGAAGTGGAAGCTGATATCTTCTTGAAAGTCACTGCAAAGCTTGTCACAGGCGAGGTCATAACTGAGGCTGAAGCACTGACTTCGAGGCACCAGCTTGTCAACCTGCTCTCTCACGGCACTGGGCAGCAAAGGCTTCAGACCCTCTGCACACATGAACAGAAAACAGCAGCGTCATTGTGAAAATAAATAATTATTTTCTGCTTGGCTTTGAATTACAACACAACAGCAATAACGACAACAACACAATTTTCAAACAATAACTATTCCATATAGCAGGGGTGGGCAACTCCAGGCCTCAAGGGCCAGTGTCCCTGCAGGTTTTAGATGTGTCCTTGATCCAACACAGCTGATTTAAATGGCTAAATTAGCTCCTCAACATGTCCTGAAGTTCTTCAGAGGCCTGGTAACGAACAAATCATTTGATTCAGGTGTGTTGACCCAAGGTGAGATTTAAAACCTGCAGGACACCGGCCCTCGAGGCCTGGAATTGCCCACCCCTGCCATATAGTGTAACTAGTTGCATGCCACAAATACACATGTGTTTGGCAATCATAGCTGAAAACCTCATAGTGGCTTAACGTAAACCAGAGCCTGTTGAAGTAGAAAGGTGGACATATTACCAATCATGTCATTCTGTGTGGTCTGCAGTGCACTGCTGATGGAGGTGGAGCACCTCTCCGACATGTTCTTGCCCAGGCCCTCCTCTATGTGCCGATGGAGTTCCTGCAACAAACAATGACAAAGAAAAGTTAAAGCATTAGTTTTTTTGAAAGGTTTAACGACAATCCCTTATATAAGATGTCATTACAGACCACAATCTGCATGTCTCTTTCACTGACACCTTTGATTATTGATATACCTTTATTAGTCCCACAAGGGGAAATTGACAACCTTTTTTCTACTGTGTAGGTTCAGGGCCGCTAACAAACATCTAAACTAAATGATGATATGGAAAAAGGTATATTTTATTGGCCGGGCATCCAAAAGAATGTGCGCTGATGGTGTGCATCCTGCCTGAAGTGTCAGATGGTTAACCAGCCGACCATTCCAAAAGCCTCTTTGTACCCATTATCAGGTCTTATTTGACTGCACACTTAAATGGTAAATGGTAACTGAAGTCTTATGATTCTTATGTAGCGCTTTTCTACTCTCCCGCACTCAGGACTCAGGGCTTTATACAACATGCCACATTCACCCATTCACACAAGCACTTCTTCTGTGCTTTTAAGATTCTAACATTAAAAGGTGGATGCATGAGAGAGCAACTTTGGGTTAAAATCTTGATATTTATATCTTAATATCAAAGATATTTGGCATGCAGTCTGGGGGAGCCAGAGTTCAAACCACCAACCTTCCGGTCAGTAGATGACCTGCTCTACCTCCTGAGGCTACACTCCTTCTGAGCTACACTTAAAGAGCTGTATGAATTATTTGGCATTAAATCTGTTTGGACTAGTGTCTACCACCCTCAGACTGACAGGCTGGTGGAGAGGCTGAAAAAGACTTTAAAGTCCATGATTTGAAAGTTCATTCACGAGGATTTACGCAATTGGATCGCTGATTAGACCCTCAGTTGTTTGCTGAGGTACTCCAGGTCACGGGGGTGTTGGACCTGGTTAAGGGAAGCTGGAAGGAAGGTCCAAGCCCAGCTAAAAGCCAGATTTAATACGTCTTGGACCTTAGAGCAAAGCTGCACACACTGGGGAGGTTGGTATGTGAAAATCAGCTTCAGGCCCAGGAACGTTAACTTACTGCCAATTCCAGTCTCTGCTCGAGGAGATGGATAGCTCATACAAAGACATCCCGCTCCACTGTGCTGTTAGATGGCTTATCTGTAGAAAGTATCTTGCTGATAGAACTGGACATCTCAACGAGCATAATCTCAAATTGCAGGAATCAGGACAAAATGTTTCAGATATACGCGACAAGTGGGAGGCTTTGGTTCAAAAGCTGAATGTTGAAACATTCTGCTACTTCAAATGCCCCAAGGAGCTGTCCACGGTCCTGATATCATCCCTTATATGACCCTGGGATGAAACTGTGGAGTTCAAAGTGAGACCCAGATTGTGACTTTCTGTGGATGGTGGGATGGGGCAAGTGTCAATGTCAGTGAGTAGATTTCCATCTTTTGGAGAAGGGCTTTTGGGGGCAACAACTGACCTAACTAAACATAAAAGGCTAAATGTTTAGAGAGAATTGGCCAAAATGCTGAAAAAGGGGTTGAAGAGTTGCCCAGCGCGTCATAGTTCATGTAGTGAAGGGTCTATAAACATCACAAACAATGTGGTCCGTGCAGCAGGGAAAATGAGTGGGACTGCCCCACTCATATTGTGTGTGTGTGTGTGTGTGTGTGTGTGTGTGTGTGTGTGTGTGTGTGTGTGTG
>NW_005187753.1:452546-459855 GCF_000239375.1 Pundamilia nyererei | reverse complement strand
TGTGTGTGTGTGTGTGTGTGTGTGTGTGTGTGTGTGTGTGTGTGTGTGTGTGTGTGAGAGAGAACGGAGAGTTGAAAACAAGTCGCGACCGATGAGAAACGGAAGATGAAGCACGTAAATATAATAACCACTACAGTCATTGCAGAGTGCCTGACGAGCCCAGTTGTAAGTAAGCTGTTAAGAGTCAACTGTACACTGTGTTCGCCGCCTCCGAAACAATAAAGTCCTGTTGGAGCAGCCTTTTAACGCCTCTCTCTGTCTCTCGCTAGCAAAGTTGACCCAGACAGTAAAGCTAACTACCGGCTACCAGCCCGACACGGAACCCGACGTATTAACCAGAGGTCTCTTTACCATGGTTCAGAGTCGTGGACCTGGCCGAGGTAAAAACAGAGTATAAACTGTGTTAGTTCAGTAAGAGAGTCAAACACTAATGTGTACACTCATGTCTGCATTTTCATTTTGTTAAATATGAACAAAATGATAGCAGAAGTGCTGCCCCGTGTCTGGCCAGAAAGAGAGTACAAATTTGTTTATTTGGTAGTTCAATGAAAGGCTTCAGTTAGCTAAGAGTGAGGGGGAAAAATAATTGTGCTTTCTTTTGCAGATTTTTCTTATCATAGAATATTTAAAATAAAGAAAAGCACTACATTTTTGGAAATATTTGTGGATATTTTCTTGGTTTTTCTTTTTGTTCTACTTGATCACTTAAGTGGCCCTCCAATGAAATGACAGTGGCGGCAGCAGCAGCCCACAGCTCCTCTGAGTTTGAGACCCCCTGGTCTATATGGTTCTGTGTCTACTCTCTGACATAGATGTTTCCTGTGTGAAAAAGTGATTGCCCTCTAAATCATCACTGGTTATACCACTCTTTGTCAGCAAGAATTGCAATCAAGTATCTGTGATAACTGGCAATGAGTTTTCCACATCACTGAAGAGAAATTTTGGCCGACTCTTCTTTGCAGAATTATTTTAATACAGTTATAATGGAGGCGTTTTTAGGAATGAATGGGCTGTTTACGTCATGCCAAAGCATCACAATCAGATTTAAGACCAGAGTTTGACTACACCACTCCAAAACCTTCATTTTGTTTTTCTGGAAAATTCAGAGGTGGACTTGCTTCTGTTTTTCAGATCACTGTTGTGCTGCATAACCCAAGTGGCTTGAGCTTCAGAGCATGAACTGATGGTCAAACATTCTCTTTCAGGATTTTCTGGCAGAGAGTAGAATTCATGGACAATATTGTGCAATTAACATACCTTGATGTACTTTCACTACACCTGAAAAGTTGATTCTGTTCATCTGGACGTAGCATTGTCAGTAGGAGAAATATTTCATCACTCATTCAAGTTTGCATAATGACTGGAACTAGCACCAGTGGTGAACAATGGGCTGTGAGGTCAGTTCCTTAATGATTGACCAGGGAGGATATGAAAAAAATGATAGGTTAGCCTTGTTAGACTGTGAGATTTCCATCAGTAATGGGGTACATTTAAAAGTTGACGTGTACTGGAGACCAAAGCATACAGATCAGTATTTAGAGTTTGACTCTCATCATCCACTGGAGCACAAACTGGGTGCCCTCAGGATGCTACAACACACAACGAATAGCATCCTTACAGACACAGCGGCCAGGGAAGCAGAAGAACGTCATATCGAGAAGGCCCTGAGTAAATGTAAAAGTCTAAGAATATGCTAAAGTTAAACTCACATTTTTGTAGACCTTGAGCACCACTGGTGATGGATGAAAGACCATATGGAAGTCGTCCACCAGCACATGGAGCTTCCTGATTTCCTCTGCCATGGCATTAGAAACCTAAAAGAACAACCACCCTCTTTTTAGCTGAATCCACATAAACCAGGACAGTCACACTGTGCCAGAATTCACCTGTCTCTCCACCTCCTCAGTAATCTTCTTGATCTTGGACTTGCAGTCCATGGTCAGTAGATCCAACTGCTTGTCGATGAACTCTAATCGGTCCTGACGGTCCTCTTTGGTCTCCAAACAATAGACTCTACACACCAACCCACACAGCTTTTTAAGTTTAAAATGAAAGTCTATTAAAGATGGAGATGTGCTGCACACATGGGTCTTAATCACAATGAAAACCATTTATGGGAATTCTTTCCCCAGGCACTCTGTGGCTAAAAGAGGAGGGCAATGCTTTTTGGGGGTCTGTGGTTTAAAGTCTCAGCATATACAAATACTGCTTTTAATCACAGACTCACCTCTGCTCCTGTGCAGCAATGTATACCGAATCCATAATGTGACGCAGGGCTTCAGAGATCTGCTTGGCCCTCACTGTATGCTGCTCAAATTTGGTCTTCACTGCAGACTGTGATATACACTCCTAAATACAGCAGACAGACAGCAATTCAGATATCAAATCAAGAAAAATGACAGAATGCAACTGAATGACCCTGGATCTGATGGAATTGAAGGTAAATTTCCAGCTTTAAATCACAAATGTAGTTAGACTAAGTTACATAATCTGCATAAGAATTTTTTTTTTTTAATTTCAACGGGACAATGCGCATTAATTAACATGATAGTCGTTATTTACAGATAGGGATATATAATCATGTATAATACCCCATACCCCAGTCCTGTCTATTCTGATTGTAATAACAGAACCGAAGTAAAAACATAAAAATCCTGAAATCTATTAAAGTATGACATCAAGTGGACCAGTATAGCAAAAGCAGTAATGGTGCACTTGGAAAAATAAATCTGTTGGGCATTCTTATTGGCCTTCAGACAATAATTCTGATTGCTACAGTCACAGACAGGACAGTGAAAAAAATAAATAAAAATACAATGACATGATGAGTGCAGGCACAGAAAGCTCTATGTGAAAGCTAATTTACACCATGGAGCCCTGCTTTCAAAAACTGGCATAGATAAAACTCTATGTAGCTGGATTTATGAAATAAGTGTTTTTTATAACATGTTTAGCGCCATCTTTTTCCAGTACAAAATGTGACATCCCAGAGTTTGTTGGTTGCGGTCAATAAGAACAGTAAAACTAAAAAACAGTTTAAGAGGATAACTGTTGTGCTGTCCCTGGCTACAACAATGGATTTTATAGTAACAAATCAAGAATATCTGCTTTCTCCGTCTCCCCCTTTACCAGTAATTGACTCTGTGTTGTTTGGCTAGCTGCACTGAGAAAGTAAAATGCATCTGTTGGTCATAATGTTCGGGTTTGTAAAACACTTTATGAATGAGTACTGTGGACGAGACTGTTTCAAGTTGGGTGACAGGTGGTTCACCAGACCGACAAGCTGGAGTCAGAAACTCTGATTTTTACACCATCTTACTACCAAGCCGTGCAAGCAGCTGATGGGATCAGGTTAATGCATGTGAATCACACCAGAAACATAACACAATCTGGAACCCTATCAGTATATCTGCAAGAAAAATAGCTAGAAAATGGAGGCTCAGGGGAAGAGATACCACCCTTTGTGGAAACCTCCCCCCCCCCTCACATCACCTCAATGACTGGATTACTTTATATTAAAATTAATAAAACAAAAGCAAAGCCCAAATTTAAGTGTAGGAAAGTATAAGGTGGACATTTTTTGAATATATTTTCCCACTGATGTACAGATGGATGTTAGGATTTCCAATTGTGTGTTTCACATAGATGTATGAAATTTCACATAGATGTATGCTACATATGTTTGAATCATATGTAGCATACCGATTCAAACATACAGAAATTAGATCAAATCTCATTTCTAGTTTTGAGGATCTTACCTCAAAACGCCGTTCAAAGTTCTGGAACTCAAACATTCTGGCCTGAAATCCTTCAGCAAGAGCGCCACCTGAAACAGCACAGGAGTGAGAATGTGCGCTACAGTGGGTTTCACACTTTTTATCACCTCACTTTAAAGTCTATTCAAACTCAAAAAACTATACAGATCACATACAACTTTTACGTGACACAAGAATTCTATGTTTTTTTAAATCTATTTAAACACAAAGAATAAGCCAAATTAAACATTTTCTAATACTTATCAGTAATCTAATCTAATAATTAATTAATATAAATATATCCATTTATTTTTATATTAAAAAATAAATTCCCCCCTCGCCCCTGCGGGCAGTCTATCCTTCAAGCTTCTGAACCCTCGGTACTTCTCCTGCTTCTCATGTTCCTTCTTCCTGATGTTGCTTTCATTCAGTATAGCCATCTGGCTATCTTGGTTAGCCATTACCAATTTGTCCATTTGTATCTGGAAATCTAACAGGATCTTAGCTCGGACATTCTTCAACGCCGTCGGGTGGTGACCTCGGGACTTGTACACTATGCCGGCCACTTGGTTATGGCGCTCTATGTATGTCCTGCCTGCTAGCATCTTGCACCCTGCTGTTATGCGCTGGATTGTCTCATGAGCATCTCTACACAGCCTGCACCTGGGGTCTTACCTGGTCAATTTCTTAATCATAAAGAGCAGATTGTAACCATGATCATGACCATTGATCAATAATTAGTGATCAAAGATCATTATGGACCTGGCAGTCATAGGCTACGTACATACATACACGGATTTTCGAAAACTGAGATTTTCCATTTTCGTTTAAAATAAATAAATAAATAAATCTCCATCCACATGTAAATGCCAAAAAACAAAGTTAAACGCTCTGAAGAACATGCCAATCCATGCCATCCTAACCATGTAGAAGTGTTGGCCAATCAGAAGTCAAGAAGTCTGGGAGGGAAAGAGTAAACCGGGTTTTGTACGTTCATAAAATCTCAAGTACTGAAAAGGCAGCTAATTTTGCGTTACTTTTCAAGTGCCTTCATCATTTCAAATGTTAATAACTAAAGACAGTATTTTGGCTGGTGTAGACTCACAACTTAGGAATGAAAAAAAAATGTATACAACATACATAAATTTAATTTAAAAGAAATTACATTTATTTAAAACCAATTTGCGTTGTGAGAGCGTCTGTATTGAATGTAGAAGCCACGTCCGAAGTTCACTCTGATGCCTCTGTCTTTGTAAATGGAGGGACAGTAACTGTGTGTGTGTATATGTAAGCGTGTAAAAACTGCAGATAGTAAGATTAACAGCGACAGTATTTTTTTATTCTAGAAATTTCTCTCATGTAAACAACAACGTGGCATCACAGCGTGACGCCACGTTATTTCCATTTAAATGAAAAATCTCAGTTATTAAAAATACCCGCGTATGTATTCAGATTCACAAGGTCCTGAATCGATTCGATCCTCGATTCGATTCAATTTAATTCATTTCAATTTGAATCTGGGAAATTTTGCCTCAGACAGTCAGAAATATTATAATTCAGATCGGTACATTTACATATTTTTGTATCTATAAAAAGGAAGCTGACACTTTCCAGACTTTTGCCTTTGTGTCAAAGTAGCTGAAGATAAAACAGAAAAACATGAAGGCGACTTTCCTGGCCTGGGATTTTATAAAAATATTCTGCAGTACATCAAAAACAAAATAAAACCATTAATCAACATATGAACATTACCTCTGAAGTTACAGCGGTTTTATTAGAGACACGGCTAAGCGTTTTGCATTTTGCATAATTTTAAAAAGTTTAAATTTGTTCAGAAGCCTATTGAACGGCAGAAATGAGGCTCTCTTTTGGAAGTAAGTGAAAGGAAAAAAACAGCAGCCGACAGCGCTGTAAACAACTTGTGCGTAATAAGAAAGCAAATAATACAGAAAAAAGAGATTTTAGACTGGAAACTGTTCTTGAAGTACAGAGAGAGCAAGAGAGAGAGAGAGAGAGAGAGCTGTGCATGAAGTGTGATGGAAGCAAAACAGCAAAAGTCAGAGTGAATTCATGACGATGTTTATGTGAAGCGTAGTTTGGATCTTCTTTTGCTGCTGGTTCGGTCAATATTGTTTGGAGAGAGATAAAACTAACACCTTTAGAATCAGCGCAAAATGGGCATAAACACAAAGTGCGGACCCGCTGAAACATCAGAATCAGTGAGCTGTCGGTTTTCAGCCCCGACCGTGTCCGTGCCGTCGGGTGAGAAAGGCGACATCTCACTGATTCTGATCCGCAGGTCCGCGCTTTGTGTTTAAGTCTTTGTGCAGAATCCGTGTACGTGCTCTCATTTAAAGCTGTTTTAGCTGTTTGGTGGTTTTCGAAATTTTGTGATTCTGGCATTTCGGGCAAAATTAATTTATATTAAAAAAATCGATTCAGGATTTTAATGAATCGATATCACGTTATCCAAGCCAGAATCGATTTTAATCGATAAATCGATTATCAAAACCCACCCCTACTATGACTGCCAGGTTCATAACGGTCTTTGATCACTGGTTATTGATCGGTGGTCATGATCATGGTTACAATCTGCATTTTATGATCAAGTTTTCCGTGACTGAAAGCACAGTTTACGTGTGGACGAAAGGCCCAAACGCATAGAAGAATCTGCGTTTTCAAAAATATCTGTGGACATAGCCATAGAAACCTATGTATGCAGAGGTGCTGTGCGTGTGATATTTTATTTATATACTAAAGTCAATTGCACTTTTAGTCCACCAGATGGTGCTGTTGAGGTTTAGTGAGTGAGCAGAGCTGAGTGCTGCATAAAGAAAGAAGCTGGTAAAAACACAAACAGAGCCATTGGAGAAACAAACAGCACACAATTCAACACACAGGCTTTCCAAAGAGTGGCGTATGAAAGTAAAATATTTAGAGGATACTAAATCATGTTTAAGACAGGGATGTGACCCCATCCCACCTTTTTTTCTCCACTGACAAAACTAACAGCATGCTACAAGGAAGTCAAAGGTAAAGTTGAAGTTTTAAATGGACATTGCATGTACATTACAGACTTCGTATTTATGATTAGACTTGTTAACGTTACATTGTTACTGGTCAAGCCTACTATGTTATAGACTGGTTGTTATATAGCGCTTTTATATTCGAGCACTCAAAGCAATTAACACAACACGCCTCATTCAGCCATTCATACAAGGACTTTTCTTTCTACACGAAGTACATTTTTTCTAACATTAACACTCCAATAAATGCACCAGAGAGAAACTTGGTGTTTAGTAGTACTCCTAAGGATACTTTGGCATGCAGAATGGAGATGGGAACAGCTTTTCTGATTAGATACAGTGGGGCAAAAAAGTATTTAGTCAGCCACCGATTGTGCAAGTTCCCCCACCTAAGATGATGACAGAGGTCAGTAATTTGCACCAGAGGTGCACTTCAACTGTGAGAGACAGAATGTGAAAAAAAAATCCATGAATCCACATGGTAGGATTTGTAAAGAATTGATTCGTAAATCAGGGTGGAAAATAAGT
>NW_005187753.1:447054-451286 GCF_000239375.1 Pundamilia nyererei | reverse complement strand
CACATTCTGTCTCTCACAGTTGAAGTGTACCTCTGGTGCAAATTACTGACCTCTGTCATCATTTTAAGTGGGGGAACTTGCACAATCAGTGGCTGACTAAATACTTTTTTGCCCCACTGTAAATGACCTCCTCTACCTCCTTAGCTACAGACACTCACAAATGGCTGTGTGGCACCATGATGGGATTAATAACCTTGTCACATGGCTGTAAAGAAAAGCAGAAAATGTTTTCTGGCCTTGCTTACCTTCCACTCTGTCTCCTGCATGCACAAAACATCTACCTTCATCCTGTCCATCACATCAGTCATGGTCCTTACATTTAAAGTACCCACTCCTCCACAATCCTGCCTTTTCTCCTCTCTCACCGTCTCATCTTCAGCCAACAGTAGCCCAGTACCTACCAGCCTTCCACTGGCCAACAGCACCAGAGGCAGTCAACAACTTGGGCCCCGATCGATCTAGTACAATCTTATCATTGTACAGAGCTTGTCAAGGAACTTTTTTTGCTGCGTATTTCAAAATTCAAACCTTTCCAGAGTTTTGATTGCGCAGACTGGTTCCCTCACCTGCTTCAGGCATTCCTTGAGCCTTTTGCACACGAGCCTGAAGTACTTCCTTGGCAGAAACGAAGAATATACGGTCACCAGCCTGGGCTCGGTCCACTACACCCAATTCATCCACCAGAAAATTAGTGCAACGGTCCATATGCTGCCCACGGACCTGGTTGAGCAAGAACACACTTAAATTAGCAAGAATCACAAAGGCAAAGCCTACCAGAACAAAGCTTTCTTTGGATGAGGAAGTGATGCCACATTGAGATTTATACATTTACGGTATTAAGAAAAATTAAATAGAAACGTTTCATAAACTCTTAGAAACTTCTAATACAAGGCAAAGAGGACACACTGCAGCATCAGACTAACACATTATTAAAAAAATGAATCTTTAGACAGGTATTGAGAGTTTTGAGGTGATTTCTCCTGGAATAGTGCCCTTTAGTGTGTAACCAACAAGCCACAATAAGGACCATCTTAAGGTTTGTAGTACCTCCTGACAGCTAATACGCATTCATGCACACACAACTTTAACAAAGTCATTATCGTGTCTTTAAATTTGCCCACCACAGCAACAAGGACACCTCTTTAGCTGTTAGGAGACCAAAATGTCCCATGTGAGACATCAAATGGTAAATGCTAAACTGAAGTGGACACTCTTGCTAGTGTTACAACAGCCATAAAGAAGTACTTTGTGTATACACCATAACTGACCTCCTCCATATATTCAGGTTCTGAGGCAGAAGCATCCCAGCGGTTGTTGAGGATGAAAATGTTGGGACTGGAAAGTCGCTCATTGACCTTGTGAAAGAAGGACTTCTCCTGCAGCATGAAAATGTACCAATGTTTGAAAAAAAAAAAAAAGGAATCCGTGAATGAGAAAATGCAAATGGTTGGCAAAAAAATAAATAAAAAAAATGTTAGATTCACATTTCTTTATACTCAAACCACCATTATTGAGGGAGGCACTGTTACTCTGAATGAGACCCATCAGGACAGAAATCTTTCATCAAAAGAAAAAGAACCCTTTGAAATACTTTGGATTCATCTGTGATGACCTTTCCTGATGGCAACTATAGAATTATTCTTCTGTCAAAGGTCATGTGCCAAAAAAAACAAACAAAAACAAAACAACAATCCAAGTAAATAGTTTCAAGGTAGTATGTTTTCATTGGCACTCATACAATTAAATTCCTGCTTCCAAACAGTCAAAAGGGAATTCATTTGAGCAAGCAAGATTCAGCTGTGAGCACCAACAGCTACCCACAAGAGCATCAAACTGCAGCAGTGTGCAAAAACCAGGCTTCTTTGTGCACAAAGCTGCAGAGTTCTACGCATGTCAGTTGTTGAATTTATTTGTGTTGGCAGTAAAGCATGAATACCTGTCCCTGTTAAAAGAAATTATTTGTCTGGATTATGTTTTCTCCTCACACGACCTTTGACAGGGAAAACACCATATAAGCAAAATGTTCCCAATGCACAGCAGTGTCACACAATCCCCTCACTCAGATTGTTTTGACATGTCATCAACAGTCCTGTTTGAACCTCATCTCTTCATGCAGTTCTTACCGTTTGCATCAGCGTGGATTCAGAGTTTGCCACAAGAACAAACACATCAGCATCCAGACAGAACTTATCGATCCAGCTGTCGAGCTCTGTGGTAACATCAATCCCTGGGCTTGAGATACAAACATGATGTTAAACAACAGAATCAGAGTCCTCGCCAAGTCAGCACAGCCACTTTCATTAAAAAGGAAATTTTAATCCAATATCAAATACTCTTATAGTGAAGCAGAAATACGGTTTGGGACATTTTTGTGAGACAAGCCTCGGTCTCACTCTGCTTCAAGTCAGCCAACATCTTTCCATAAAGTCAGCCACCTACAGTAACGAAGTCGCCACCTTGTTTGTCCAGCTTTTCCCTTTAGGGGTCACCACAGCAGATTATCTGCCTTCATCTCACACTATCCCAGAATCCTCCTCTGTCACACCAACACTCTGCATCTCCTCCTCTGCAGTTACCCTTAGCACTACAGCTGAACTTCCCCAGAGCTTGTCTCAACTCCTTTCTGAACTCTGAACAACGTTCTTGCTACTTCAGCTTCCAGCATTTAACTCTTGCCTCTGCCTTCACTCACTTTGGAGATCAAAAGAGGTTCCTGACTTCCAAAGTCATCCCACAGACTAGCATGATGCCATCCACATTATCCTCTCTAAATGTTAAACATTTCTCCTGAAAAAACTACCCAGGCTACTTGTGTTCACAGCTGTCTTACACTGTATCACTGTATATAATGCTGCTGTTGGCACTGTAAGGCATAGATTCAGATTGGCAGAGTGGCAGTGTGCCACAATGAGAGTAGCTCATTCTTTATTTTTGCATTAATAAATGCTGCTGTCTGTGAGCTGCAATCAGTCATCCATTCTTTTTTTCTGCATCATCACAAATTTCCCTCATATCCTGTGATATAAATTTGAGGCTCTGATATCCCACCCCTGGTTCGGTCAACTTCCCAGATGTCTCAGGAAGAAAAACTAGGATCAAAAGCTGGAGGTGACCTTTTTAGTGCTCCTCCATAGAGAGTACACTTCCCTCTACCTCAGCAGGAGCAAAAGCATGTTAAACTTCTTCTTGCATCCTGGTTTTCACTTGTCTGATGCTCTTTGGCCCTACAGGTCCTTCAGTCACAGCTTCTGTCAAAGTCCCATAACAACAATGTACTTCAACATGCACTGACTGTCTGTCACCTCTCTCTGGCAAACATTTGACTAAATGTGCTATGACACCGTTTTACACAGGAAAAGCTGATGTCACGAGGATTCCCAGGCATCGACATTAAGAAAAAAAAGAAGAAAACCCATAGATGACGTAGTAGCTCATCACTGATCCAACACAGTTCGCAGGTTGGTCCCAATAACCTGACAAATATGACCCCGACCATCAGGTGATCTCGGGGTGGCTGTAGCTCAGGTGGTAGAGTAGGTCATCCACTGATCGGAAGGTTGGTGGTTCGATTCCTGGCTTCCCCTAGTCTACATGCCAAATATCCCTGGGTAAGATACTAATCCTCAATTGCTCTCCAATGCATCCATCGGAGTATGAATGTTAGCTATGAAGCACTTAGAAAGATGTGCATTCACCCATTCGCATAAGCACAAGTTGTGTAAAGCGCTTTAAGTGCACAGATGAGTAGAAAAGCGAAGCAGCCTTTCATATATGCAACCTGCTGAGTGTTACCTAATTAAAACAGAATGAAGCTCTTCTGTAAAGCTATAGGGTTGCAAACTGTTTTCAAGCATTCAGTTGATAATGCAGAAATCTTTTTGTGTATTCCTAGTGCTACTGAGTCTGTTACACCGTTTATAGCTAGGGTTGCAAAATTCCCGGAATTTTCAAAGATGGAATCTTTCCATGGGAATTTATGGGAATAAAGTGGGAATTTTCAAAATTGAAGGTTGGCTCTTCTTAGGGAACTTAAATATAGTTGAGCAAAGTATATTTTAGCATAATATTGACAAAAACAAACAAATGCAATTCAAATACACTTGAATATCCATGCCATTCCTTAATCACATGTACAGAGCTTGCTGCATGGCTATTGAGACCACCTACTGGCACTGTGCATGCCTCCATCACATGTACACATGGACCACACTTTTGAGCCTGAAGGACAAAGA
>NW_005187753.1:433387-439588 GCF_000239375.1 Pundamilia nyererei | reverse complement strand
ATGATTAGTTCATTACCAGGCCTCTGGAGAACTTCAAGACATGCTGAGGAGGTCATTTAGCCATTTAAATCAGCTGTGTTGGATCAAGGACACAACTAAAAAACCTGCAGGACACAGGCCCTCGAGGCCTGGAGTTGCCCACCCCTGCGCTAAAATAAAGCTTAGATTTCAAGGGGGCAGCTAAATAAATATAAAACAGCTTCTGTGTTTGACTGAGGCTGCTTGGAGAGGTCGTCACCCTTAGCTAAAGCTCTGATTTGTTTTTTAGCGTACTGCTGTCTTCATATCGTGCTTTGCTTGCAGAGATTTAATCCAAATTCTTTGAATGACATGTTTATATGTGATGCAATCTCGAAATCTGACTTCAGAAATACTATTCTTATATTGCTTAACTTCACAACTTTACTACAAGGTATAGACTCCACAGGATGCTCTCAAGTTTGTTAGTTGTGAGAAAAGCAAGGCAAAGCTTTTCAGGTCTGTTATAACCCCTGTCCCAGCTTCTTTTTAAACAGGTCGGTGGCTTCAAATTCAGATAGAACATATATTTTAAAAGAACACATTTCTCAGTTTTCCAACTCTGACACCTTGTCTTTGGACTATTACACACACAATTCAAATGATTTCCAAATCACTGCAATTTGATTTACATTTTCAGTGGGACCACACATTTTCTGGAAATGGAACTGGACTTTAAAAATGGCCTCAACTACTTGCAAGACCCCTAGAATTATTCCACAAAACATGTATCTGACCTGTCCACCAGCACTAGATCATCCCTGAGCAGAGCACACTTGGCCTTAGGCCACATGACACAAACAAGGCTGCCAGCATCCAGATCTTCATCCTGGTGGAGAGCATGGGCCAGCTGGTTCACTGTCTGGAACCACAGACAACATAAGAGTCAGATATGAAGCTTCCTTTCCACACAGAGTCGACTTCGTCGGCTTTGCTCACCTTTATGTTCTTCCTCTCCTCAGAGCCTCCAGTGAGGATGAAGGCCTCATTCCCATCTGTGCCCTCCACCCTCAGAAAGCAGTTGGTAGTGTGTCCTATCCCAGATGGCAGAACCTTGTCACACAGCATGGCATTGATTACTGAGCTCTTCCCATTACTGGTCCTGAAGAACACGTAGCAAAGCTGTGATCAGCATCTCACACAATTCTACTTCGAGTCATGAAATAAACTCGCACTTATTTTAAGTGTACATACCTTCCAAAGAAAACCACCTTCATATGCCGGCGGGCTAGAACTTCTCCAATGCCGGTCACCTTGGCAAGATAACCCTGGACCTCCTGGACCTGCTCCTCCGTGGCAACCGGGTCTAGCTCTTCACTTTTGTATGCCTCTAATATGTCAAAGTCATCAGGCGGAGGTTAGCTTTTCATGCTGAAAGTTATATTCATTCAAAGTGATTTATGCCACCTTCTCAAGATCAAAACACAGACCTTCAATGACAAAAAAGGCCTGACTGAGAAAGAAATAGTATGACGCTGGACAGATCACCTCATTCAAACTCTGTGAGCACTGATGGCTGTAGCATGAACAACAGAACACACACTCAAAACACACTAAGCAACCAGCCACAGATTATCAGAGGTTTTGGTTCAGGCGTGCGGGGGGTGGAGGTGGGGGGGTGGGGTAATCTGACAAAGAAGATCTTTGAGATCTTTTTTGTCTTTGTCCAGACATGTGCTTGCGTTCAACATGATCTTACTGCGTTAATTGGATTTCCTGTGTTGTGTAGTGCCGTATATCAGGCTTGTGCTGATAAATTTTCCCTGTGAACTTCAGTGTGCCTCGACTATAAGCCACAGCTCATCGTCTGCAGGATGTAGCACACTCACATAATTCAGTGTGAAACAGACTAGGGTTACGACTATCGATTATTTTAGTAATCCATCGGTTAATAGAGTAATCGGATAAGAAACACTTTTCTTTCTTTTTTTTAATTAATGAGTCTAGTCCCCCCCGCCCCCTCGGGATTTTGGGGTCTGATGCTTAGGTCATAAACATGACACAGTTGATCGATCAATCAATCAATCATCGATCCAAATGCATTTGAAAACTGAAGAATGTGCTACTTCTGTGGCCAGCTGACCTTAATGAATGCAAGGGTCCCTGTTGTCTTTTTGTGTCTCCAAGTAATGTTCTGACTGTACTACGTGCCCACAGCAGGCTTAAAGCGTCTCTATGACAAAAAGCATGCAGGCTGCTGTCATGCTATCTGTACTGCGGGGAAATAAAATAACAACAGTCTATCCCAGCTGACAGCACAAAGGTTACCTGGGACTGGCCAGCGCATGGTAGCAGGATCAAAGATACAAGCTGGGAAAGCACTGCAACACTGATAGGTATGGCCAAGTGGTTTGGACAGAGTCCAGAAAAATATCAATTCAAGCAAGACTCTTTACATTTGTGACTTTTACGTGTAGTAAAGTGGTAAGAGCGTGTGTTCGGTGTTGTAGTACCTTCCAGGAAGGAAGCACTCTCCTTGATGTAAGCCCCCAGCTGCTCAAAGATCCCGTTGATCTTCTTCTTTGCTGTGACAAAATGTTTAAGCGGTGATGCGTTCACTTCCGCCATGATTCTTTTTTCCTTCTTGCTATGAAATGGGTTGGTGCTGAGTCGTGGAAATACCAGAGACATGGCACTAGAGAGATAAAACATCACAGACACGCCCAGTATGTTTAGCAAAAGCGACACATTATTCAGTGCAAGCACATTTACTTTCTTACTGCAAACTGGACTGACAAGCTGTCTGAAATAGGAATTCGGCCAATACTCGTCTAATAGTGCACTGCATGCTAGCCAGGGGTAGCCTTAAAAGACCATTTCATTGGTGACAGCCTATTATTTGTTGTAAACGAAAACTGTTATCTTTACAATTATCATTATCACACTCTCTCACACCATTTTTCTAATAAAGAAACCAAAACAACCGTTGAGGCATGGCTTATTGTTAATAAAGTCTTAACATTTATTACCAAACATCTTCATTCATATCAATAATCTGTCAATTTTCTTACTCTAGGCATCTTTCCTCCCAAACATTTGACATAGAGAGGTCATTCCACATCGAATCAACCTGACAGCAATGGACTGATTTAGGCAACAGGCTGGGCAAAAAATAAATCTAATTACATTTTTCTCTTCAACCAGCAGGGGAATCCACAATTTTCAATCTAGAGCCATCATTTGATCCTCAAATTGTAGGAAAATGTGTCCCCTTTCCCACAAGGTGCTCCTCAAAGGCAACAGATGTATACTTTTTGATCTGGAGGTATTTGAATGAAAGGAGTGCCATTTCAGTGCTTGATGCAGTTCTATTATATTTAGATTGGTTTAAGAAAAGCAGAAAGCAGCTGTTTTTCACTCTCTCTCTCTCTTTGAATACATTTTCACAGCACAGAACACACATGTAATGCCACTGTTTTGCACATGTCTCAACTCTGTATATTTTTATATATTTTATTTATTGTTTACTCTATTTAATTTGTAAAATATGTGTACACACACACACACACACGTAGAAATATATTTAGTATACACATCCAGAAATGCATATACTATTATATATTGTACATATATTTATTAGTTTCAGATGTAGCCATTCTTGTATTTTGCTTGTTTACATTATTGTATTTTGCACAACTCTGTTGCTTGTGAAGCTCATACACAAGAATTTCACTCACATGTACTGTACCAATGTACCTGCACATGTGATGTGACAATAAAAGTGATTTGATTTGATTTGATGTAGAGCAACTTCTTCTCTTGATCTCTAAAGCAAGAAGATACCATTTACAGTCTGGGTCTTATAAGCCTTTAAGCGCCAAGCCAAATAATGTTGTCACTATGGTAACTTTGCTGATGTTCTGACAGCTGATTATCTGATTTATTTAAATATTATCATTGGCCAACACTCTGCTCTGAGTGTTTTTAAGCACAGCCTTGTTTCCCTCTCTCAGACTAATGGCTCCTAAATGTAAAAAAAGACCAAATTAAAGGGTCATCTTCAGAAGGAAGAGGATGGCTACACAGTCCGTGTCTATCCTGGGACAAGGAGTAAAAGTACTTGGGCGTCCACATCCACAACAGGGTGAAGTGGATGACCAACAAAAGCCTGGAAACAAGAACGGAATGAGAAGCCCCTATTTGCTAAGGAAGCCGATATCCTTCAACATGGGCAGCAATATGATGGAGATTACCTGTCAGTCAGTTGTGGTAAGCTTACTGTACTTTTTCTTTGCCGTGGTCTGCTGGGGCAGCAGCGTCAGAGCTGGTAAAAGTAACACACTGAATAAACTTACTAGGAAGGCTGGCTCTGTGATTTTAGAACCTATAGAACCTAAATAAACAAGCAATATAACAAACAGCAAAATACCTAACATCTAAAATGTATTTTCAAAAGTTACAAATAAACTTCGGATGAAGCATAGTACAAATAATAATAAGTTAAAATAAAGAAGATAAAAAAAAAAGAGTGCCCACTGTGAAAGACTGTAGCAGTCACTGACCTCACAACTGCTATATCTAAATCAGAAACAAATTATCAGCCTCGAACCACAAATGAACACTAAGCAAGTTTCTTTTATCATTTTTAGCGGCACCCCCGCTATGTGAGTGCGGGTTTATGAGAATACCGACAAAGATGGCACTGCAGATCTATGAAAGCTTCACCTCATCCATGCAGAGTCAAAACCAGCTAAACATGCTGGTTACGCTCCGTCACCGCCCCTGCGACCTTTCACACAGTGCTGAAGATAATATTGCAGCAGTGCCATCAAGCTCTTCTTAATGCTGCTTTTAATATAAACACAAATAAAATAGAAACACTCGGCACGTTGCGCCAAGTTCTTTTAACACTGACGCTTTCCTCATCTTTGTGCAAGCTAATCTATGTCATCAAGTACTCCGGCTGCACAATCTCTGATTAAGCTTCTGTTTCTCATATGTTCCTCCATCTTTGTTCTTGACCATGACACAAAGTCCTGTTAACAGTCTGGAGTAGCTGCTCAAGGATAAATTACGAGCTGACCTGTCAACCAACTTCGAAATGAGCTAAGGCTAGCTTCACTAACGACTTGCTAAGTCAAAGCCGTAGGTGTGCCTTACCGTGGATGGAGTCGTTCTTCACAAACAGTCCTCTTACATTGTGCCCCCGAGGCTTCTGAATACTCTACAAGTCACCGAGCTCCCCACGACCCCACACACCTGTACGTTATACTGATAACTCAAGTTAGCTGCTACTGCAAGGGGCGTCTCCGCGTGTTCCAAGGACCTTAACTTGACTAGGACTAGGACTTTGACTGCGTTGGTTTTTAGTAAACCCCAAAGACGTCAAACAGTATACTTTAAAGGTTGATCTTTATATAGTTTCCCAGCGCACACTACGTTCCAGCATTGTGTCGACTATTCCGTTTACTATCTGCGCGACCCGCTCTCTTCTTTAGTGTCAATGGCAAACAGCTCTAAAGTGGAATACCGCCACCTGCTGGATTGGAGAACAGCTGTTGCGCCTCTGCTGGCACGAAGTAGCAGGGGCGTGGCTTTTAGCTGATGCTTCCTGCTACCCATGAACAAAAATATTTGTGCTTACAGTATTTTGTGCTCTTTTCATAAAGTCTGTAAGTTTGAATGAGTCGTCAGTACTATATTTTAGAAAAAGAAATAACATCAACCAGAGACAGTCTAGAGCAGGGGTGTCAAACTCAAATACACAGTGGCCAAAATTCAAAACTGGAACAAAGTTGCGGGCTAACATTAATATTTATTGAAAAAAAAAATCTTCCTCCAGATATGAGAATGAATCTTTTCTTATGGACCCAAACAAGTTTTGCTGAAAAACTGAATATGGAACAAGCATAGCTTAATACTAAACAATATATATATATTATCTGTATAATACCAGTAGGCATACCAAATAGTAATTTAGTATGGCTTCGCGGGCCAAATGTAATTAGGCTGCGGGCCAAATTTGGCCCGTGTGCCTAGTGATGGGACGTTCTGTATCGAGGCTTCGGAGCGTGTGTCGAGTAATGGAGGGGGCGTTTCCGCGAAGCGCGTATCGAGGCTTGCTTCATTTATGGGAGGAGCTGAAAACGATGACGTCCGAAGCCTCGCTGCCCGGCTGTACCACGTGACTGGTTCATGAAGTGGTTCGAACTTTGCCGCGAGATATGACAGCGATATAAACCC
>NW_005187753.1:428997-430862 GCF_000239375.1 Pundamilia nyererei | reverse complement strand
AGCTAAAACTAAAAGCAAACTAAAAACTACTTCCAAAAACATTCAGCTTTGATATTAATGAGTTTTTTGGGTTCATTGAGAACATGGTTGTTGTTGTTCAATAATAAAATTATTCCTCAAAAATACAACTTGCCTAATAATTCTGCACTCCCCGTAGCTTGTATTTTGGCATTTTTAGCATCAGACTGGTTTTACAACAGCTTCACACACACACAGTATTTTAACAGTATTTAACAAACCAGCTTACAGGTGTTGTGCTTTAATTTAACAATCAACAAGACCCAATTCCACATTACTGTGAACAGCTACATTCACCTACACCAAATGCCAGATGTGTTATTCACTGAGATAGACATGTCAGAATCCTCACCATGGAGATCTGACAGGATGTATGATCATGAAGTGCCAGCAGATCATTCATGGAAATCTTCTCTAGACCTCCAACATAGGCCTGCTCCAAGTAATGGAAAAATCTCAGCAGTATAAGAACAATGTGAGAGCAGCCTTTGTTTTGTGAAATGTTAGAAGCCCTGAACGCCATCCTCAGATAAAGCAAAGAGGCGAAGATTGCTTTTTACAAAAGTTACATTTACTCATGTAGAAAATTTAAAATATGTACAATATAGTGCAAATGTCTAATTTCTTTATACACTGCTAAAATAAATAAATAAATAAAAGAAAGAAAGTCAAAGGAGCTTGCAAAGAAAAGCGTCTGGAGAAGTCCAGACGCTTTTCTTTGCAAGCTCCTTTGCCTACGATGACCTGGATGACTGAGAACCTTCACAGACATAAATAAAAGAAACACATTTTATGTAGCATCAAGTCAGTTAAATTTCTGAAATATTTATCTGGTCAGTTAAGTAGGAGAGGGAGCTATTAAACAGTTTCAGCTGCTTTGGTTGCACTAGCGGGGCGACAATGAGACAACTCTCAAAACACTAACGGTTTTGCAGGTCGGGCCACTAACTTTTTTTTGCCCATCCTAGTCGCTTCTGACTGTTTTTCACTAGTTTTGTATTTGTCTAGGGTCAGTGTCACTATGACAGCTATCATAGGCTCCAGCCCCAAATAGAAATGCTGCACCTGTAAGAACCTCCCCCCAAAACATACAGCTCAAAAATATTAAAATGCACAGATGCATAATTTAACAATCTTCTTGTAGAGTGTGAGTGTGAGTGTGTGTGTGTGAGAGAGAGATAGAAAGTGTCTGTATGTGTTTTTGTCATGAAACGTACTTAAAAATTAGGGGGGGGGGGGGGGGAAGCCGCAATACAGCACAACACAGGGCTGATATGGTACTATGAGGTCTTTAACTATGAGATCTCGTGGGAAAACCAAAATGCATCATTACAAACCATCTGGGAATTGTTAAGTCTGCTTTATCGGGAGCAACAAAGGTACATACAGGAAGAAGGTGCTTTGTTCTGGACTATTTGAGAACACAGAGCCTATATGATCATTCACAGCTAGTTACCGCATACAGATCTTGGCACATCTATATTACCTTGCTGCATCCCAGAATGCAAAGCATACTGGCTCAAACTTGTAGTGTACACTTGGTAGTTGGTTTGACTCTACATTAATATTTAATGTATTGACAATAGTCATATTTTAAAATGACATTTTGATGGGATTAACAGAAATATCTGAAAAGCTTCTGGCTTTAAGGCCACAGATTCTGCCTTCTTATGCTTGTATTTAAGTGTAATTCACTCACTAATAAAAAGTAAACTAAATCTGGTTTAAAAATAATCTATAGGTAGCGTCAGCATGCAGAAGACCAGGGCCCTGTGCTTCGTACGTCGCTTACTACATCCAAGATCAAATGAAACATCCAAGACCAAACCATCGCGCTAACCGTGAGC
>NW_005187753.1:419862-427556 GCF_000239375.1 Pundamilia nyererei | reverse complement strand
CCAGCTAACTCACTTACGAAGAACAGGCCCCTGCACAGTTACTATCCTATTCACCTTGTTTCTGTATACAAATACAGCTTACATGAAGGTACTCCAAGTCTGGTTAAATACATATACTCCAACTTTGCAATTTGATTTCCATAAAAATGCACATAGACACAGACAGTGTAAATCTAAAGATTTTATTTTGTATGACTTTATGTTCAGATAATTAGAAAATGACAACTCCTTTTCTTGTCACAGTCTCCTAGTCTATTAAACTAGAATATAAATCCCTAAAGCAAAAAGTAACTAAGTTTAAGGTGGCTAAACCTGCACTGGACTGGCTCTCAAAGCCGGGCTAAATGCAGGCACCACAGTCATTAGTGAGGTGAAACCTTGTTTCTGCCCTTCTCCGCCATCAGTCTGGAGTGCGTTTGATCACATTTGCCATAGTTGCTTAAGCTACCTTTCCAGGATGTACCCCGCCTCTCGGTCTACGGTAGCTGGGATAGGCTTCAGAGGCCGACAGAGCAGCGAGCAGTGCAACCAGTTGTAGTCACAGCTCAGGTGAAGACCATCTGTGTTTGCTGGCAAACTTTTCAAACATACATTCTCAAACAATTATGCCAAATTTGGGACAGCCTCTCTGTGGTTGTCCAGCTTATTGTTCTTCACACGTATCGTATGTAGAGTTCCATATGACTGTTGATTTTGTTTTGTGTTCTGGAGACTTATTAGATTTTTGATCAATCTGCTACGCTCAACTGTAGGAACATTTATTTGGAATATTCCATGTCAGCACTCCCTTCAATTTCATCTCAGCATTCCAATAAAGAGTTGTGAAATTCCTTTAGACGGAGGCCTGATCCCTAACCGAAACAAGTGTTAAACAGGCTGAGGCACGAGCAGTGAACGCACAGGCTGTAGCATCAGCTGCAGCAGCTAGCTTCAATAAAAACTACAGAACTACAAAGTACATGTGCTTGTGACAAAAATAAAACTACACAGAGAAATTTCTCTGCAGTTAGATGGACAGTTTCCCGTCTCATCTGAGGTAGTAAATAAGTAGAAATATCATTAAAGGCAAGTACAGAAATGACTCTCCAATATAGCACTCAAGCCCACGTGTATACGCAGGCCGTCAGAATGACTTCTGAATAATTCCCCTTCTTCAGTGCTAAAAACTGCTTCATGTTAAAACAATTTCTAATGATTGCTGCAAAAGTTACGTGACAATGTAGAGGTAGAAGGTTTGAATTATGTCTGCAACTACATAAAGAACAAATCTACCTTTAAAGTTTCAATATAATGGCACCAAAAGAGTCCAAACAACTAAAAGCAAACAGAAATAAAGCAGAAAGCCACAGTTCCAGGTCTGAGGTACACATCAAATTCAAACTTTTTGAGAATTGTCCTAAGTGCTTCAACCCAGTCACGAGATTAGACACTCTTAGAGAGGCACAACAGTAGCATTTTAAGACAATGTGAAGCCTGGCACAGTGCTAATTAGAGGGGTTTATGAATGAAGGTTGAGGAAAGAGTCATCTAAATGACTCCCTCTCTAAAGATCACATCAGTCACTTCACACCAGTTGAAGACTTAAAACCATTCCACCAGCCCTGACACATTGGGTGAATGTCAGGTAACTGGGTCTGTTACTGGAGGCTTCTTGTTTTCCTGTGACACCATCCACTCTTTAGCTGCTTCCCCGTGTATCAGCAGCAAAGGTGAGACCAGGACAAGAGGGATGAGGGTGCTTATAGTGCTAATTTTATCAGATTCACACAGTCCAGCACCACAGCCACTGAAGAACGGTGTTAATAGCAACAGTGAAATGGGTAGAAATGCTCCACGTGGATGTTCGTGCTCGGTTCTAACAGTGCTCACATCCAGTGGTCCAGTTCAGAAAAAAGAAAACACAGGTAACAGGGTGGAATGTGAAGCTTCCTTCTGCTTAAATCAGTTCCCAGCTGCCCCACGTCAGGTCACGAAGCCAGGGCGGCCACCGTCCAACCAATACTTTCTACCATTTCCAGGAATCCCTTGATTCACATGTGTACATTTAAAAGGTTTCTCGTCATGCTGTGGTCATTGCAGCAGCAGCCGCCAATGAGAAAAATAATATTAAGCTGACTTGAAAAAACACACCCAAACCTAGAAAACATGGGATCCAGTGGTTTGTTTAAATATTCCCCATAAATATGAAAGTAACAGATTTTTCTCTGTAATACTGCATCCTGTTCATACTGGCCGTTAAATGACACCTCAGTAATGTATTTCAGCCTCCTAAATGTCCATATTTTGTTTCTCCCTGCTAGTCTGTCCAGAGTGGAGGCCACTTTTCAGCCCCTCTGGGACAGGCTCCAGCAACCTGGACTCCGAGATGGTTTAAGAAACTGAATAGCTGGAGAGCAAACTGTGATTCACCCAGTTGCTCTTTACAGGTAATCCATTGCTGCAACTCAAAAACAGAAATATTTGGAACAAAACAGGTAGTACTGCACAATGAGTTCATTTTGCTCTAAGGAAACTTTGTCTTATCAGTTCCTATTGTGTCAAATATTCTGGTTCAGAGTCAGAACAGTTCGAAACCTGTTTCCCCATCGGTAACAGTGGAGCAGCCCCCCCCCCCCCAATGTGTTTTGGCATGTCTTCGGTGAAAATAAAAAATAAAAGATTTATGACTAAATGTCCCTAAGCTTCTAAAAAGGGACTGTGTTAATGGTCACAAAGCTCATTCTATTTCATTTGTGCTTCATTTCCAGTAAGATGGATGAGATGTTTGATCTGACAGACATTTGTACAGGGTTGCTGAAACTTGAAGCAGACAAAATACGCTTCATTTTGAAAGACAATAACATGTGGATACATCGTATGGATGATGCACGGCATTGACAGGAAGCTGATCCAAATGTCAAACAAACAGGTGCTCTGAGGCTTAGTCTTTTCGGTAGTGCTCGCTCTCTGTAATGCGCCAATGTTTTCACATCCACCTGAGTAAGGAAGGTGTCCGTTTCTCACAGATGACAGGCTCAGTGAGAGCAATGAGCAGCACCCGTATGAAGTGCATCTACTGTTTCTAGATGGAGAAGTACAAGTATATTTTGGTTGCAGTTAAAACATCTACACCTTCTTAAACATTCAAGCTTACTTTAAATAATGAGGTAATACTGCTGAGGTGATTTGTTGCGTTCAACAATATCTAAAACAAGACATCTGTTTTACAGTAAAGACGCCGTTCCTTAATTTGACTATTTTCATGAACAAAGACATCGAGCACTGCGCGGGGACAGCTGCTTACTGCTGAAAGGCCTGGTAGTAATGAGGTAGGGAAGTGGATGTGCTCATAGCAGGACTGCTGTATGCCTGAGGTAGTTGGGTGTGGTTGTGGGGCCCAGGGCCCTGTGGTGCATTAGCCTGCGGAGACTGGAAGAAGGTGAACGGCCCTGGAGCCTGGGAGGACAGCCCGGTGGAAGAGGATGGAGAGCACGCGGTGGTGGTGGTGGTAGTTGGATAGCTCATCACTAAGCTTCCCATCCCCATGTGAGGGCTGTACGGTGGCAGGCTGAAAGGTAAGAAGCTCAGCAGGGGTCCCAGGTCCATGTTAGTGGTGCAGGACAACTCAGCTGAGGGCACAGCAGGGCTCCTGGACATCAAGTGTGGGTCACCACCAGCACTCACCCCTTCAGCCAGAACGTCCCTCTGAGGGGAAGCAGAAGTAGAGGTAGAGGAGTTTACTGCACTCAGGTGAGGCGCGGGGGCACTCTGCAGGTCCAGCAGGAAGCTGTCCACGTCGCCACGAGGATATGAGGTAGAGCCGTGGTGCTGGTACCGTGGCATGTTGCTGTAATGCTGCTGCTGCGGAGATGCCGATGGTGCCAGGTGATGATGGTGGGGTTGGGAAGACTGAGCGGGCATGTGGCGAGCCACACCCATGCTCGAGGACAAGGAGCCTTGAATAAGGCCATGAGGTTGGCCCATGCCAGGGACAGGACTGGCCATGTGGTACGAGGAGTACATTTCCCTGGAAAAAGTCTCCATGGGCTCCTTGGAGACAGAGGCCATCTCAGTGGTGACTGGGCTGGGCTCCTCTTTTACTGGGCACATAGTGGAGGGGCTCGGTGTAGCCACAGGAGTGCTGGAACTGCAGGGTGGCATCAACCCCGTCTCCTGGGCATGGCTCTTCTTCAAATGGCGAGTCAGGTGGTCTCTGCGGCCAAAGCGTTGGGCACAGCGCGGACACAGGAAGTCACGGCGTCCTGTGTGCACCACCGCATGACGGCGCACATCCTTACGTGTGTAAAAACGGCGGTCGCATCTCTCACAGGAGTACTTCCTCTCTCTTACTGGCACCACAACATTAATGCTTCCCTCTGACGGTGGAGGCCTGTCAATATGGCCACCCAGGTGCTCCAGCAGGGAAGGAGCGACATCTGAGCAGGGCAGGGCTGCTGCAGCACTGTGAGCTGCCACGAGGTGGCGTCTGTAACCTAGCTGGGTGTTGTACTGCTTCCCACAGTCCTGGCAGTGAAAAAGCTGCCGAACGGCAGGATGGCTCTCCTGTGGCTGGCTCTTTAGATGGTCTTGCTGGTGGAACATGGTCTAATACAATGGTGGGTTTCGGCTGTGCTGCTCAGGGACTCTGGCCACGAGCCTGCGCTGATAAACACAAAACTCATGAGGAGACGGTACTATCAGCCCACGGAATTCAGATCGTTTGTTAAAGTGCAAGATAAATGCTAAGTGCTGTCTGACGGTCTCTTGCAGCAATGACTAGAGGTCTGTCCTGCCTTACTGGGGCAAGCCTGTGTCCAGCACTTGGTTTCTGTGACAGCAGCTGCCATAGCAACCCCAAAAGGGCTGTTGTGATGAGGAGCTTTGGAAGCTGAGACTGGGTCTGTGTGTTTCCTGAGAAATGTTCTTGTGTTGGCCTGCAGTCTAATTTAGCATTCAGTAGCTGAATGACAGGAAGCCCGGCATCTTCACAGACCTGCAAAACAGAAAAGTGCAGGAAAATGCGTCAGTGTGTTCACATGAAACCTCTGGGCTTAGATGGCGTGCTGCAGACGTCACATGACAACTACAACAACAACAATAATAGTAATAGTACCACTATATCACCAAAAGATGGTTCTCTCAGAGCTCAAACACTTAAAGCTACAACTTAAGTTATTAGACTACTGTTCTCGTTTGTACACACGCATGCACAGAGTTATCAAAGCAATTAAAACTGTTTTCTGTTTAGCTGATACATGCCTACTCGTGTATGCAGTGAGGTAATCATATACATGACATTGGCATTTGTCTTTCTTTACTGTGCCAGAATTTTAATAGTTTCAGAACACAAAAACAGGTAAATTATTTGTGCCAAAGGAGAAACAGTTTAGACATGAGCTGCCAGTAGAAGAAGGTTTGAGGGTTCACCTTTATTAGAGAACACATAGTGATAGCGCATAGACTAGACACAAACGCAGTGAGCGAACAGAGGGAGACACCCAGCAAGGAGGCTCTAGTCAGGCTGAACGAGCACTGCTGCATCTAGCCATGCAGACATTTCTGCATCTTTGCCATTCAAAGACACGTGTATATGGTTTATTTTATGTAATATTAAATACTGAACTGTAAATTTTCAAGAAGAAATTTTTTATTCAGGGGTTTCATAAAAGCCTTATTTTTAATATATTTATTACTACTTGGGAGAATGCACGAGGTTTAAGTCAATGTCAAAGAAAACTAAATAAACATGCAATCTAAACAAAATGCATCTTTACTCTGTCTTTTTGGAAGGCTTTTTTGACTTTTGTTTATTTCTGTGTTTTTAAGTGTACAAGTGAATGAGTGAGTTTGTGTCTGTAAGCCCTTAAAGGAGAATGTGGTAGCTCCAATGAAGAGAAGCAAGCATATCAGCATTCTGAAGTTTGCCCTGTGCTTTGATGCAACGTTTCTGTGCTGTTGAAAACAAGACGTTATGATAGAGTAGACATTAATATTTACTGTCCAACCTAAAATCACTCAGGTCAGTGTGTATATGAACACAATTTAACTGAGATAGTATTTTATATTATTTCATTTTCAATCTGGGAAAAAAAAAAAAAAGACATGAAAACCTTGAAATAAATTACACGCCGTGCCCCATTTTTTGCCCGTTTGCTTCCACAATAAGACGGCTGACATCAGCCTTCAGCAAACATGTATCAGAGCACATTAAGAGTTTATCTGCATATCTTAATGCATCTTCTGGATGCTTACTGCAGATTTTTCTCTGTGTAAAACAAAGAGCGGTGGATGGAACAGCTACAAAGTTTGCTTGTCTTCATGTCGGAGTTTGTTGATCAGGTGCTTTGATGAAGAACTTGGTTAGTTTCTGCCAGCAAAGGTTTTAATGGTGATTACGGGAACAGCGCTAGTGTTTTGAACACGAGAAACACATTTTCTTTCACTCAAGCTGAGTTCACAAAGTATCAAAGCAAAGAATTTGTGTCTAAATTTTTTTTATAATTAAATTATTCGAAATACCCGATGAATCACTGCGGCCCTAGTTGCATGCCCACGTGAGGTTTTCAGACAAATTCACATCGTGGTAGTCTACCATGACCACTGTGACCTGGATGACTAAGAACCTACACTGACATCTTAGGGATATTTCATTACAATGTTTTTGTTTTCGTTCAAGTTTTCTCTTTCATCCCTCCCTCCTTTTCCATGGTTTTCTTACTTCTTTCACTGCACCGATCACCTGTTTTCCTACACAGTCACAAACCACCCCCCTGATTTTTACACATCGGCATGGCACAATCACACACACACGCACTCAGTGTCAGCACATCCACTATAGCCTCACAGACAAGTACGTACATGCTCCATCCATCTATTCTCTTCCACTTATCCTTGCCAGGGTCGCAGGGGGGCTGAAGCCTATTCCAGCTGTCCTAGAGAGGAAGGGTACTCCCTGGACAGGTCGCCAGGCATCCGCAGGGTTAACAGATAGAGACACACAACCACTCACACCTATGGGCAATTTAGAGTTTCCAGTTAACCTATCCCCACTAACTGCATGTCTTTGGACTGTGAGAGGAAGCCGGAGCGCCCGGAAAGAACCCATGCAAACATGGGAAGAACATGCAAACTCCACACAGAAAGACCCTGGCTTGATGGTGGAATTGAACTCACTGTTGCCTCACACCTCTTGGTGTAACAGTGCAAACCACAGTGCCACTGTGCTACCCTTACTCATTTCCATTAGTATTATTATACTCACAGTACATTCATAATGTAACAATGTAATATATCACTTGTTCTTGGGGGCGACCTCAACTTGGGACTAATTGAAGAAATGGACAGGAGCAAATTCTGTGTCGATAAATTTTTATAATTGATGTTAGGGCTGCACGATTAATCGTTAGAAAATTGCGATCTCGATTCATACTTATGTGCGATCTCATTTCCAAATGACAACGATAAAAAAATTAAAAAAAAAAAAAAAGACGACGACGACTGTACCGCATTTTGATCCGGGACGTACTCTGCATGAAAACAAGCGCTCACTCTTCCTGCTCAACAAATGACAAGGGCGGAGCCTTATACCACGTGATACAGAAGGTGTGCCGTGTGATGCTAAAATTAGCAGGGAAAAAAACAACGGAGAGCACGTCAGGGATGACGAGAAAGTGACAGGAGAAAATCCGTCCCGGTCAACCACCCAAACATCAATA
>NW_005187753.1:393641-410489 GCF_000239375.1 Pundamilia nyererei | reverse complement strand
TAGAGAAAAATTAAGTATTTTGGTCTAGACAACCCAAAATGTGATGTCCACATATGTGGACGCCAGGTCCTTGGAGGTTAACTAACCTAATTTTTTAGATAAAAACAAGATGACAATGATGGCTGACTGCTATCCTTATTCAGTATCACCTGACTCTAATATAAGCAAGTTAACCAATCCTTTTTTGCCCTCAACTATATTTATTACTGACCATTTCCCTAAATAAATTCATGAATGGACGGGTGTTGTTTATTTTTAATATTCAACAATTAGTTGGATTTCAATCTTGATCACAATTTTGGCTTTCTACAATTAAATGGACATGATGGAGCGATACTAAAAATGAGTGTTCCAAATACAGAACACAAAGCAGAAGAAAATCAAGTACTCACTCAGACAGCCCCTGATGACATGCCTGCTTGTGCCAATTAGAGCTGTCCCCTGCAACATGCAGCATGAAGATTCCTGGACTAGTCTGGACGAGTAACACTATGTATAAAGACAGATAAACAACCAAATTCACGCGTCTGACACAGCAGAAGCTGAAGAGATTGTCCCTCAATGTGGATCATTATCTGTTGTTTAGACATACTGTGGCCATACTGGGAAAGTGACACTAAGCAAGACCAAATGATATGCAAAGCATGCTATGGAGTTTTGTCTGCACTGAAAAACAACAACTAATTCAAAAACAACAACAACAACCCCCTGAAAACACACAATAAAGTGCAGTATGAATGCATGAAGACCAAGAAAAACAGTGCGACAAGATCAAAGTGAAAGGTGTGCTATCCTGATTGCATTTGGGTAAAATGCGCCCAGCTACCTCACTGTACACTGTACACTCCTTGTTGTGCATTAAGATCATCAGGTCAATTACTCCTGGCCCAACCTAAGTTTAGACTGAAGACCAGAGGCGATCGTGCCTTTGCTTCAGCTGCACCCAACCTTTGGAATAGTCTCCCTGCTTCTATTCGAGCCTTGGACTCTATCCAATCCTTTAAATGAAAGCATATCTATTTGACTTGGCTTTCCTGACCAGTTAATACCCTTTTAAATCTTTTAAATTTTAAACTTTTAAATCTTTTATTAAATTGTATTAAATTTATTATTTTATTATTCATTTTACTGCTGTTTTTGTCTTCTTAGCAGATTTTGTATTTATCTAACTCTTCTGGTCTGTTAGTGCCTCTATCCTGTCTGTGCTAGTGCCCGATTTGTACCCTGTTATTGACTCATGCTGACTCTCCATATTACTGTGAAGCACTTTAGTGTGCCTTCGGGTTTTTAAATGTTCTACAGTGGGGCAAAAAAGTATTTGGTCAGCCACCGATTGTGCAAGTTCCCCCACCTAAAATGATGACAGAGGTCAGTAATTTGCACCAGAGGTACACTTCAACTGTGAGAGACAGAATGTGAAAAAAAAATCCATGAATCCACATGGTAGGATTTGTAAAGAATTTATTCGTAAATCAGGGTGGAAAATAAGTATTTGGTCAATAACAAAAATACAACTCAATACTTTGTAACATAACCTTTGTTGGCAATAACAGAGGTCAAACGTTTACTATAGGTCTTTACCAGGTTTGCACACACAGTAGCTGGTATTTTGGCCCATTCCTCCATGCAGATCTTCTCGAGAGCAGTGATGTTTTGGGGCTGTCGCCGAGCAACACGGACTTTCAACTCCCGCCACAGATTTTCTATGGGGTTGAGGTCTGGAGACTGGCTAGGCCACTCCAGGACTTTCAAATGCTTCTTACGGAGCCACTCCTTTGTTGCCCGGGCGGTGTGTTTTGGATCATTGTCATGTTGGAAGACCCAGCCTCGTTTCATCTTCAAAGTTCTCACTGATGGAAGGAGGTTTTGGCTCAAAATCTCACGATACATGGCCCCATTCATTCTGTCCTTAACACGGATCAGTCGTCCTGTCCCCTTGGCAGAAAAACAGCCCCATAGCATGATGTTTCCACCCCCATGCTTCACAGTAGGTATGGTGTTCTTGGGATGCAACTCAGTATTCTTCTTCCTCCAAACACGACGAGTTGAGTTTATACCAAAAAGTTCTACTTTGGTTTCATCTGACCACATGACATTCTCCCAATCCTCTGCTGTATCATCCATGTGCTCTCTGGCAAACTTCAGACGGGCCTGGACATGCACTGGCTTCAGCAGCGGAACACGTCTGGCACTGCGGGATTTGATTCCCTGCCGTTGTAGTGTGTTACTGATGGTGACCTTTGTTACTGTGGTCCCAGCTCTCTGCAGGTCATTCACCAGGTCCCCCCGTGTGGTTCTGGGATCTTTGCTCACCGTTCTCATGATCATTTTGACCCCACGGGATGAGATCTTGCGTGGAGCCCCAGATCGAGGGAGATTATCAGTGGTCTTGTATGTCTTCCATTTTCTGATGATTGCTCCCACAGTTGATTTTTTCACACCAAGCTGCTTGCCTATTGTAGATTCACTCTTCCCAGTCTGGTGCAGGTCTACAATACTTTTCCTGGCGTCCTTCGAAAGCTCTTTGGTCTTGGCCATGGCGGAGTTTGGAGTCTGACTGTTTGAGGCTGTGGACAGGTGTCTTTTATACAGATGATGAGTTCAAACAGGTGCCATTCATACAGGTAACGAGTGGGGGACAGAAAAGCTTCTTACAGAAGACGTTACAGGTCTGTGAGAGCCAGAGATTTTACTTGTTTGAGGTGACCAAATACTTATTTTCCACCCTGATTTACGAATAAATTCTTTACAAATCCTACCATGTGGATTCATGGATTTTTTTTTCACATTCTGTCTCTCACAGTTGAAGTGTACCTCTGGTGCAAATTACTGACCTCTGTCATCATTTTAAGTGGGGGAACTTGCACAATCGGTGGCTGACTGAATACTTTTTTGCCCCACTGTATATAAATAAAACTGTATTGTATTGTATTGTACTGTAAAATCTTTTCATTTATACTTTTTTTCTTCTATGAGATGCACTCAATTTGTTTAAATGAACAGGAATTGCTTTATTTTAATGCAAAGATTTCTGCAAAAATGAAAAATGTGAATGCAGTGTTTATGACATGGAAATAAAAACATTTTTGTCACCAAATTCAATGAGTAATTGTCAAAAATAACTGCAATCGAAGTACTGATAAAAATAATTGTGATAATCGTTTTGGCCATAATCATGGAGCCCTACTACTCGCAATGTGTTGATGTAAAAGTGATTATGGCTGCTACTTGTGACTTATTAGGAAGCTCACAGATTATTCTCTTTATGTTATTCTCACATTCACATTTGTGAGCGTGTTTGGAAATGTGGCTATGGGGTCAAAGCCTGTGATCAGTCATCTCCATCAGCCTAAACCAGTGGCCACTGCGTGTGCGTTTACATGTTTGGGCCCGTTAGTAATAACCAAACGTTTGCTATATAACTTCTCTAGTTAGTACATGCAGTTTTACTGTCAAGTGCATCATTAAGTTCACTTGACACATACAAATTCACGAGCAGGCTTTGGTGCTGGGCGAACTGCTTTTACTCTGTGCAGAGAATAAGTCACGGTTTTTTGTTTCCATTTAAAGCATTTAAACCGTGATGTTAGACTAAATATTTTATTCCCATGTATAAAAATGTGTGTTCACTTTCAATAATGTTGTTGGTAAATATATTTTTAAAGCCTTAGAATTCACCAATGTTTATTTTCATAGCTCTCGCTCAGTTTCACTTGTTTAGCTGACACTGTGACTGGGAGAAAGTTGGTGCTTTTCCACGATGCTCGTGAACACGAGGTCCCCGTTCTTCTAACTTGGACAGAGGCACTGAATGAAGCTGACACGAAAAGTAGCGCCGGGATATCGCAGTGCCATCTTGTGGGTCCTAAGTATTGAGCTGCAATCAAATTAATTTCTGCCTAATAACTTTCAGTTCCTGAACTCAACTACTAAGTACCTTCCTGGTGAAGGAGCCAAACTGATGAGTTGACGACCGCCGGGAAACTGAGCCCACGCAGCTTTGTGGACTGACAAGAGTGGGGAGTGGGGGGTGGGGGGCGGGTGGACAGGGTCATTACCACATCGGGCTAAATATGACCGCTAGCCTGCCTGCGTTTACAACATTCGGCAGTGGATGTGAAATCAGGTTTAGTACTTGTGTATTACCATGTTTATTGGGTCTATAATACACGTGCTTTATATCAGGGACATCCACAGACTGGTGTCAGTGCAGCTAAGGATGAAGTCCCGATATTAACCGAGCCAACAAGCTGATTAAACAACAAAAGATGAACGCTTCACTAACTTGCGTCGGAGTTTGTCTCGCAGGAGCTAACTCACATACTTTGCCCAGCAGCGTTAAACTCCAGCTCGGCCGATCAGACGAGGGATCGGTGGTACTTACCGACTGAGCCTAGGTCCACCTCTCCGTCCAGCCTCCGCTCCGACTCCATGTCGACATTTTGCAACAAGTTTAAAGGTGTTTGTTGGACTTCGGGCCTTGACTGCTGGGCGCCGCGCTGGAAGCCAGGCATTCTGGGAGAGTGACGTCACACGGATTTAGAACTGTAGAAAACGGGCTGTGAACACACACACACACACACACGGAGATTCAGAATCGCGCTGCTTTTGATGTGACCACTGTTGACAATTTAAACGTAGAACTCACTGAGCAGTGTTCCTGAGTTTGTTACTTTTAAACTACGCATCATTGTTAGACCATAGTTGGCACAATCTTCAGTCCTAAAAATAGGAATCATTTAAATATTGCCCCAGCAAAATGCCCTGTTGGTGCCCATGTGGGGCTACTGTGAGCAGTTGCCCACAGTGGACAGTTCACTGGTCAGGGCTCTTGGACGCCAATTCGAAGTGTTCTACTGTTTTTGTAGTGTTTTTTGTTTTGTTTTTTATCTAGGTATGGTTTTACTGTATTGCCACTGGTTTTGGTATCATAGTCATGTTGAAAAATTAGCTGTTGCCACTCAGATGCTTTCCATGTAGTATTGCACGGTGCATGAAACTTTGACAATGCTTATATCTATTTATAATTCCATCAATTTTGACAAGATCTCCAACAACTTTTTAAATAGACTGACAATGATGTGGAGTTGTTGCTGCCAGTAACACAAAAGTACAAAGTTGCAAAAGCAAGTGAGAATTAAAGAATTTGAAGAAAAGCTATGTGGAGCATGTACGAACTGATATTAATCTTTAATAGGGTTGTCAAAGTTGAGATCAAACAAAACAACTGCCTCCGCCATCTTAGTTTAATTGGTCACATGACTGCATCGTATGACTAAAATTCATCATCGTTTTCGAAAGCCTCCGCGTTTTCGCAGTCCACACTGCGACGTGAAAACGCTGTTTTCAAATGTATGCACTTTGGAGAGCATTTTCAAAAAGCCCTGTTTGCCTTGACCAAAAACGCAGTCTCAGTGTGGAGGGAAGGCCAAAACGGAGAGAAAAAGATGCGCTTTCAAACAAAAATGTATTAATGTAGACATTACTAGAAACCAAATGTGCTAGCTACTTCAGTCACTTTAATGTACAATTTAGGTTCTTGTTCTCACTATAGCAAAATAGTGCTGACAGATCTAAACTTGAAGTAGCCCTTATACTTGTATGGAGGAGCAAATACTACTGTATGGAGAAGAGCCCTAACTATCACTTCATCACAGAGCGTGCCCGCTCTGACCAGCTCTAAAGGGTTAATATTGAACTGATCAGTTGGGCTAAAAGAGGTATGTCAGCAAAGGTTTTGGTTGAAATTTAACATAGAATGAAATTAGATTTATCATGAACCTTGTGGCAGGGTGTGGTTGGTGGCTCAGCTGCAGGGGAGGAGTGGAGCAGTGGGCTCAGAGTGTGGTGTCAGGGGAGGCTGTCAAGGCAAGCCGAGGCCAGTATGTAAATGTGAACCCAAATGCAGACTCAGACAGGACAGCAGGGATTAGGTTAATGTGACTTTATTAACACAAGTGAAAACTGTACACAAAGGAATTATGCGTGGTGCATGAAACTTAAAAAGGGGTCTCTGAAACAGAGGGAAAGAGAGCTTAGAAGTGATACTGTGGTAAGGAGACAGGAGGAGATGTAACCGGAATGCCTAGGGGGGAGGCAATGTTGGCCGGGTGAGTGTCCAAAGGGATGAGAGTGAGCTGAGAGTACATCCTGATGATTCAGTGATCCAGGGACTGCAGTGGCAGGAGGGCAGGGAGGTGAGGAGTGGTGAGTCAATGAGCAGCAGTTAGAGTTTCTAAGGTTGACCAGCATCCAGGTGGACACAGAGGACTAGAGAGCACTGGTTTTAACTGGTCCAGAAACTCGAAAGGTGGGATGAAACCGAGGCGATGAAGGAAGCTTCAGCTTGACCGCTGAAGTGCTGATGGCTTTGTCCACTTCAAAAGGTCAGATGTAGCATGGCAATAGCTTGCAAGAAGTTGGATGTCCTTAGCTGCAAGCCATACCTTTTGTCCAGGAGTGTATGTGGGAGTCAGAACAAGCTCGACCTTATGTTCCTGAAACAATGGGGGTTGATACCCTAAGGAGGCTTTAAAGGGAGACAGAGCTGTAGCAGAGGAGGTAATGAGTTATGTGTATATTCCACCCAAGGAAGATAAGGTGACCAAGCAGCAGAGGGTGGTTTTCAGTTCTTTATTAAGGCATTCTGTTTGACTGTTAGTTTGTGGGTGATAACCTGAGCTGAGGTAGGGTTTATCTCCAAGAGCGGAGCAGAAAGTTTTCCACACCTGTGATGTGAATTGAGGGCCTGAACACCTGTTCCATTATGATTCAGGCAGTCTCTGTGGTTGTGGCAAGCTTATCTAATGCTATGAAATGCGCAGCCTTGGAAAATCTGTCAATGACGGTGAGGATGGTAGTCTTTCCTCATGAGACAAGTAGCCCTGTGACAAAGTCTAATGCTATTTGCGACCAAGGCCAGTGAGGCGTAACCAAGGGCTGCAACAGACCCGTGCGGTGCTGAGTGGAGTTTTTATAGTATACGCAGGTAGTGCAGGCTGCCACATAATCCCTGGCATCCTCGTCAACAGTGTCCCACCAGAAGTATCTCCTAATTAAGGAAGGGGTCCTACCTATTCCTGGATGACATGAGAACATGGCTGTGTGGACCCAGTTCATTGCCACGGGGTGTGCAGCTGCTGCAACATTGTGCCAATTTGCTGGGGACCAGAATGTTGGCAAAGGACTGGCCCTAACCCAGTGTCTAAAGCAGGGCTAGGCAACCTTTCTGATGGCGAGTGTCATTTTATAATTTCCTCAGAGGTCAGTGTGCCATATGATTGCATTAGCAATAAATTTAATAACGCTCTATATTAACAGTTACACACTATATAGAACCACTTTCTAGAATTATATTTGTTCGCAGATGTTGGCAGCTATCAGCGAATCGTTATCAGCTATTTTGAAACAAAAAAAGACACTTTTTATCCATAACAAATAAACTAATTATTTTACATACTAATAATAATGTATAATAATAATAATAAACTAAGCCAATATGGCATGTTTGTTAATACAGAGACACACATGTTAATATGATCTCTGGTCTCCCACTCAGAGACACAGGTCTCCGAGTGTCCAGCATTCAGACAGCTACCTGAGGACACTCATGTGAGAGAAAATCGTGATCCGCCCACGATTATCCCCGAACGTACCTGTGGGTGGAGCCTTTTATACATTTGGAGCAGGAAGCTAGGAGTTGATCAGACGAGCTACAATAAAAACATTTGCAGATGCAAAATCACTGCTCCCGTTCCTCGGGTGAGAGCTGGGACCGGCCAGATTACTTAGGTTATGTTGCTGTATTGCAATAGTGGTTTGCAGATGTGTTCTCCTCCGAGCCCGGATGTGCAAAATCTCATAGAGTGGTATTTTAAAACGCAGCCTGGTGTAACAGTGTGTTCCCTGCCATACAGGTTACCTGAGGATAAGAGTCAAATTATTCGGAGAGAATTGGCCAAAATGCTGAAAATGGGGGTAATAGAGGAGTCGGACACCGCATGGTGTAGCCCCATAGTTCTTGTAGTACAGAAAGATGGGTCTATATGAGTCTGTGTTGACTACTGCAAGGTGAATGAGGTGTCACAGTTTGATGCCTATCCCATGCCCCGGGTTGATGAGCTCCTGGACCAGTTTTACTAAACTGGATTTGACCAAGAACAACTGGCAGTTCCCCTTCTCTGCAGAGTCCAAGGATAAAGCAGCCTTCTCCACTCCATACGGTTTGTACCAGTTGTCCCAGCCATTTTCCAGCAACTCATGAACTGGGTGCTGCCTCCACATGGTGCATATGTGGCCACCTACTAAGATGACGGTGTCATTCTACCAGGACTGCAGTTGGTGGCTGCAGTCCTGGTGACCCTGAGGCAGGCAGGGCTCACGACCCACCAAAAAAAGTGTGCGGTTGGATGCAAGAAGGTACAGTATCTGGTGTACCTCTTGGGAGGAAGGCAGGCCCGCCCTTAGATGGCTAAAACAGCACCCATTGCATCCTGCCTACATCCCAAGACCAAAAAAGAGCTCTCTTCTCCTCCTTAGCCACCTTTTGACCCTCTGTTTGGATAATGCCCCTCCAGTGGAGGGTGTAGTGGGAGGAGCAGTGGTGTCAGGGGAGGCTTATCCACTCACCTGACCTCATCGTGTCTAACCCATTTGAGATGGATGCAAGGACCTGAGGGAACAGGTGTGTGTGATGTGCAGCAGAGGAGGAAGCAGCTGAAAAACTGCTGCAAAGAGAAATTCAGCAAATACAGTAAAGTCATTCACCATACAACGCTATATGCGTGGGTCATTGTTTTATCACAGTGTATTTAAACCCTTTGTTTGTCTGTATTCTTTGTTGCGTCATCCCTCATGATTCCGATGTGTGCCCTTCTGTTCTGTGATTTGGAGGTTCTGTGCTGGCCTCCAAAGTCCACCAGGTTCAAATCAAACTTCTAGAGGTGTCACGCCTCTGCCCCCACCAGGCTGGCTGTGGCACTAAACTGGATTTGCATGCCAAATGAAGAAATATGGTAGTGATCAGCATGAGTTTTTTTTAATGCAATTAAAATAATTTTTTTATTATATGCAATTTTTTTCCAGCTTAACCAGTCATGTTTTCCTGCACTTTCAATAAATGTATCATCTATATAAGCAAGTTGTCACAGGGTACATATGCATTAAACAATAATGTTTTCATGTGGTACTTGTGAAGTTTTTTATTGTCAATACAATTATCAAAGTATCAGTGGTCATTTTTATTATTTGATAGATCAACTTTTTTTTTTGTCTAAAAGCACGTTTAAAAAAATATTCCCTACAATGTCACATCCTCAAATAACAAATTCTTCCCTAATCGATCATTGGTTATTTAATCACAGATCCAATGAATTTAAGTGCTCACTTGTTTGTGCTGGCATTTGCCCATTTTTTTATTGATATGATTGAATTAGCATTCAAAAACAACAACAAAAAACCCCTAAGTCTCTTTACTTGGAAACATTCCTCAGATATTCTCGTCCATGCTGACATGACAGCATCACACAATTATTGTAAAGTTATTGGCTGCATCCATGATGTAGATCTCCGATTCAACCACATCTCAAAGGTGCTCTAATGGGATTTAGATCTACAGACCGTGGAGACCAATGGAGTACAGTGAACTAATTTTCATGTTCAACCCAGAGGAGAGTGAATGTACAGAGGGCAGCAGCCCCTCTTCACTAACCCCACAGTCATGTGCAAATGCTGTTTGTTGACTTCAGCTCAGCATTCAATATGATTATGCTGCATAAGCTATTGAGCATCACCACCCCCATATGTAACTAGCTGATGGACTCCCTCATTAATAGACCTATGTTTGTGACAGTGGGAAACAGAAGCTTTAGCAGCACCATCTCTCTCTCCATCAGCTCCCCTCAGGCTGTGTCCTGAGTCCACAGTTGTATGTGTTGCGTTGCATATGCTTCTAATCTCATCATCAAGTGTGTAGATGTCACAGTGGTGACAACAGTGTTGGGTCTCATTAAGGACAAGACATCACCACGAACTGTTCTCCCTGCTACCCTCTGGAAGGAGGTTTTGCAGCATCAGGATGAGGATAGACAAATTCAGCAAGTTTAATTCCCCAAGACATTAGACTCTTAATGACACACAAATAGCCCCCAAACTGCACCCCTCTCTCCAAATATGCACAAGGCACATTCCTTGAATTACTCCATGACTGTATACTTAAGGCAGTTGTTCTCTGCTGCTATTATTGCTGTGAAATATATTTATTTCATAATATTGTGTACGGTTTTACATACTAATAATAATGTATAATAATAATGTACATTATACCTTGAAATTTACATGTATTTACATTATTTGTTTTGTGCAGTCCAATGACAAGTAAACGCCATGAACTTCTATATTGTGTGTATGTTCTAAATAACAATAAGGTGGCTATTCTATTCTATTCTATCTACTTCAAGATTTGACATGTTGTGCATTCGGAGGTACTCATCTGCAGACTTTGGTTGTAAGAATTAGTTCTTTGAGTTAATGCTATCTTCCCATCAGCTTCAAGCAGTCTGGCTGTCTCTATTGACCGCTGGCATCAACAAGGCATTTTCATCCAGAGAGCTGCTGGTCTGGGTAAAACCCTTGGCCGCGCAAGAAAATTATAACAGATCAGCAGTTTCTGAAAGAATCAGACCAGCCTGTCTAGTACCAAGAAGCATGCCACGTTCAAAGTCACTTAAATCATATTTCTTCCTCATTCTGATGCTCATGTGGAGCTTCAGTAGGTCCTCTTGACCCTGTCGATATGCCTAAATGCATTGAGTTACTGATTAGCAATGCGTGTATATGAGTCTTTGGTACGCCTAATGAACTGGCTACTGAGTGTATATGCACAGTGCAGCAGTGAAGAGGCCAGTTAGGAGCATCTTTCGCAAAAAGCTGTGTACATATATTTCTGAGGTATAGGTACAGTATTCTGAAGTACTCTAATACAGCACCCTTGTACCAACTGAGTATCTGTTACATCTTTAATGACTTACCATGGTCCAAAATTAAATCTTAGTGTCCTAATTGTCTTGATTCCGATGTATATCCATTTGGCTGGAGTTATCTGTTATTTGCAGACACATTTTAACTGAAATAAATAACTGAAACCATATTGAATTAATGATGAAAGGTTATCAATTCACCCTGAATTAAAGATTATTCTGTTCATATGAGCTCCATTACTACGTGCGAGCTTAACTCTGAAAATATCAGATAGTTTGCATGCAAAATGCGGTTAATTGCAGGATATGAAAGCGGAGGGCAGGGCTTGTTTTGTTGCATTCCTGCGGACGGTTTGACCTTTGACCTGGTTGTTGCATTCCAGAGAGGCTTGTCCTGCAGCAGCACAGTCATCCCTTTGGTCCACACGGCTTCTATGCTAGAAAGACTATGTATGTTGAGCTAATTAAGACCGAGTAGCGATTCTGAGAGACTCGCAGACACCGCAGCGTTCAGCCGAGCTAAAAGGAAGCTCTTGACTGGCATCTGCACAGTTATCCCATAGCTTAGTTAGCATTTTTGCTAAACAACTAAACCGCCATCGTATTTTGAGGTTGCTTTGTAGACACACAGCGACTAGCCGCAAACACCAGCGCAGAGGAAATGAAGGACAAACAAAAGAGAAAGAAGGAGCGGACCTGGGCTGAGGCTGCTCGCATGGTAATCTCATTTTTTAATGTATTCAGCTACATGCAAAATATATGTGGTTTAATGTGAATTGATGGGTCTAGATGTGTGGGTTTCGTTATTCTGCTCACGACTACAGCCTGGTTTCTGCTGTAGTATCAGCTAGCTATTGGCACTGTGGCGTTACTCTAACAACTTAAATACAACCAGAAGGGTTGTGTTTAATATATATGGAAGAACGTAGCTACATTTTCCATCTTTTCCCGTTTCTTTCTGCTATTGACACAAAAAGCTACGTGACGCAGTATGCTAACGCTGGCTAGCATGCTATCGTGCACGTCTCCTGTTTTGAGCTCTTTGTTTGCTAGGGAGCTAGCTTGCTAGCTTTACGCTTATTACCATTCCAGCAACTTGAGTAAAAAACTAAATTAAAATAAAATAAAGAAGAAGAAGAAAAGCTAGGTAAACTCTAATGCAGGTTTACTACCCAATGTACCTCCATATCACTGAATCTGTTAAACCCAAATGTGCACGTTAATGTAGTGCACATTTGGTTCAATGCCGTGAATGTTGTTGACGATAATGCACGCTAACGTTAGCAAAGCTAACAGCTAAGGTTAACCACTAACTCAGCTTTAATGGGAATCCGCGTTAGTGCTGAATGGTGTCTTGTGTAAAGAGCCGTCCGGTACAGCATGCTAAACGCTACAACGAGCAGAAACAACGTCGGACAGAAACCAAATATTAGTTCCATTATATAGCTACAAATTACACGTTAGGCACTAGCAGGATCTGGGTTGGGTTGGTTATGGTACATGTAATACGTGCACATGAAACAATGGAAATACACAGCTGTGAAACTGGTCGCATGGCAGATAAGGCATATTCATGATTGTAGATTTGGGGTGAAGCTCAGACCGGCTAAGTTAAATGGCTTCGCTAGCTGTGTTTTGGCAAACTAGGCCTTCTTCTTTACTCCTCAAAGCCGGAACATAACATGTGGTGGGCAAAACATTAGAAACAGCGCCCTCAATACTCATGTCCATTTCACCAGTACTGGAAACTGAAATGTCAGGAACAGATCAGTGTTAACGGTGTGTTGATAGTGCCTGTCTAAAGGAGTCTTTTTCAGAAGTTTAGATTGTGGGACTCAGTGGACAGGTTTGATTTACTAGCTGGATTAAAGTAGTCAGAAGTGTATGCAAAAACCTCACACTGTTGACTACATGTTTAAACATATTTTCTCAGGTAAAAGTATGAGAAATTTTCACACTCTTCATCAGGAAATAATCCTTTTCAGAGATAAACTGTGAAAATGGTTTGGTTTGGTCTTCCTCTAGGATATTTGCCTCTGTGCAGCAGCAAGCAAGTTGTTTAGCCCATTATGCTAATCCTGAAGCCTTTGTTACTTAGTGTTTATAGCGTTTGGCATTTTAGTGCATCTTTGTAGATATGCTGTCATACTGTACACTTTTACGGACATCTGAGTTGATGTTGGATCATTCAAAACCATTGCAGTGTTTTCTTGGCCATCATGCCTTAGTTATACTGCAGTTTGTGGAGAAACAATGCTGCAGTACTCTGATTTGTTCTTGGTTCACATAACTGCTGCTGAGGTGTTTCTAAACAACAAATCACAAGGCGCTCAGCAATGTGCTTTTTGTTTTGATGGTCTCTTATCTTTTTCATCTGTCCTTCAGGGTTCCTTGTCCAGGCTAGTTGAGGCAACTTGAAGCTTTGCGGTGTGGCAGTGATTGACATGTGCAGGCACATTTTATGGATAGCTGGATTTCATTGGCTTCGTTTTTGTTTTTTTTTTGGGGGGGGGGTGCACATGTTTTCATTGCTTGTCTCGCCTGTGTCTGATGAAGATTTTCACATCACAACCTGTGTTGTGCCACACAATGTTTGTGGCATGTCGGTTGGTCGTGCACCTCTTGATTTTTGTAACATGGTGTGTTGCGCATGGCCGGCGCTGCTGGGTTGAAGACACAAGTGTATGATTGTGCCGCCATTTTAATGATAAACCTGCATATAAGCTCAGCGACATGCTGACACACAGAGGGAATGTTGCAGTTGTATGAAAACTTGAGTTTGTGCAAAGAACTTTGCAAAAAAAAACCCCACTTGGCAAAGTCTTGGCTTCTGGTTTTGACCACTTCTCCTCCTTATCAGCACATATCATGCGATATTGTCATTTAGGAGACCACTGCAGCGGCTTCTTGCGCCTTAACAGCAAGTATAAATGACTGCACCTGTGTTTAGATGGCATGGTGTGGAGTGAAGCGACCACTGCGGAGGGCATGTTGGCAGCTCTAGAAGGCATTCACAGCTGATGCTTCACATTACTTTTTAAGCTTTTGCCCATTTTTTTTTTTTTTTTTTCCCCAGTCGGTTCCCTGATCTGAAACAAAGATTGAAGTTTTTTCTATAAAACAGTATAAAGTATTTCTAACTAGGGCTGGGCCATATCATACTGTTCACGGTAATACCGGTATAATGTTGGGCAAAGATAAGAAAATGAAATATCGCAATAGAATATGGGTAAAACACGCATGTGCAGTGCCTTTGTTTTCATACGCACATGTCGGAAAAAGCATGGCGGCGACGGAGAATGAGGAGGGCGAAAGCAGATCGTTGAATGAAACAGATGAACCAGAATTGGTTTGTAAAAATGCTGCAACTTCAGTGGTGTGGAACTGGTTTGGCTTTCATCCGTCAGATACACAACAAAGCACTATTTTTGGTAGAGCATGCTAGCGGGCCATCGTTATTACCATGTTTTTTGGAAAATACGGCACATTTAAAATCAATCCTTTCATTTTTCTGAAAATCAACAGGGCCCTTATAATCCCGTGCGCCTTATGTATGAATTCTGGTTGTTTTTACTGACCTTGAAACGAGTTTATGTCGTACACGGCGCTCGAAAATCTGTCAAATGTTTTAGTACAACTTTGCTAAGCTACGAACCCGCACCGCTTGATGGATTGTCGGAGCATTACAGCTGTCGTAGGCAGGAGCCTCGCAAAGTGTTACGTACTGTGCTTCAACATAATATTACCGTATTGTGTGTGTATAACTTCTTTTTAAGTTTTGTGGATATTATACTGTCAGCAAGGATTTTGCATTTGCACTGTTAAATTTTTATATAACTTTAATGCACATAAAAAACAGCTGCTTGTTCAAGTGAAAATACATTGATGGGGTTTTTTGTGCTAATAAAGTTGTGGAGTTGCAAAGTATTTTGTCTAGTGTCAATTATATATTTTCAAATGTATATTGTGATAAATATTTTTGGTTATAGCGCCCTGCTCTATTTCTAACTGTGGATTTCCAGTATCTGATATTTAGGACTTGCAAACTTGTGGCGAGTTTATAAGCCAAGTCAAGTTCTGGACGGTAAGAAGACTGAGATTAGAGACCAGTCGTGGTAGTGCCCCACACCCAGCGTATTCACCTCCTCAAAGCAGTCAGCAGGAGAGGCAGTGTAGAATCATCGCAACAATTCTCTCTATCACTGTTAGCTTTGTAGCTTTGAAAAATAAAGATTCACCATTAAATACTTAAAGTACACTGAAGCCTAGCCTGAACATTGGTGAGGATCTGCCAGACAATCACAGATATTCTGCACACTCAGAATATTAGAATGGGATTTGCAGAAAATCTGCAATTTAAGATGAGAAATACTCTAAACAGATACTAATTGTTTCATTTCAATTCATCAGATTTACAAAGGGGAAAATAAAGCTCTGAACTGACCATTGTGTTATTCTCTAAGAGTTTGATGGGCAACATCTTTTTGTTAATCAAAATTATACAACTTTTCAGGAAACTTTAGTTTTCCAAACAATATATTTTTAGAGTGTCTTTTCATTTCTACTTACTGGAAGCTGGAAAAATGTTTTTGGTGCATGTAATAGACAGAAGCAAAAAGTTATGGGTGTATATAAAGCAAACTAAAACAAAGATCAATTGTCAGGATTTTGATTAATTACTCAACACATTAGTCTTGTGATTTCATTTTTGTTTTTTCCCCTTTCTAAAAACCCGAAGACAGCCCAGCTGTCTAGTTGTGTCAGTGCATTTAAATTTAAAACCTTTATAAGAATTATATGTTACTGTTCTCTGTGATAAGTCTCTGATGCATGTTTTTCATATAGAAAATGTTCACTACGTGCGTCATCTTGGTCAAATTTCTGAATTGATTACATTTTCAGAGTCAAATGAGGATTCGTCTAAGTTTCTGGAGGGCACAGGTGCTGTGTGTGGAGGAAGTCTAGGCTTTTAGGTGATCGTTTGGAGCTCATCATCTATTCCCTTTTTCAAGAATTTATTTTCTCATAAGCCTCACGGTCAGCTGTGATTTAACTGGGCTACTTAAATCTTTAGTTTTGAATAATTCTGAAAGAATAACTACAAATTGACCAACATCCTAGCAACATGAAGGCTACATGACAGAATTGCACGCTCAATACAGGAAATCTCTCATTCTCTAGTACAACATAACCACTTTCGTGTGCTATCCTCCTTTAACGCTAAAACATCTAGGCGTGGCCTTTTGTCAGTGTCCACGCTGCTCCGCCTAAGTCTGCAGCTTCAGCTCCACAGCTTTGCTGCTCAGACCTAAAACTATTTGACTCTGGGTTTCCTTCTTTATTTGCTTGGATTAGTTCTACACACCCTGGACTATTTCTCAGTTCAGCTACGTTTAACCCATTACGTCAAAGCTAATTACCTTACTTCTTAGGCAGTTGCTCTTGACTTTACACAAGTTTAATTTGAGTAAACAGCTTTAGATTCCTCGGTAGTCTTTGTACATTTGCACCCTGATCATTGAAAAGCTCAGAAATGAGCGTACTTGCTATAAAACTTTAGGATGCTGTTCTTATCCTTACATACGTGTGTGTGTCTGTGTGATAAAGATATTTATATCTAATGTAAATTGCACCCAAAATGTCTTTTTGTGTTAGTTTACCTGTTTTGTTTTGCAGCATGACGGACTAAATCTGAATTTAATTTTGTGCTGTTATACAACATAAAATGAATCTATAATTTTATTTATATAATGCCAAATCACAGCAACAGTCACCTAGGGCTGCCACGATTTGTCGACTAGTCACGATTACGTCGACTATCAAAATCGTCGACGACTGATTTAATAGTCGACGCGTCGTTTGAAGCTTTGTA